>NC_133775.1:18060957-18063457 GCF_003597395.2 Chelonoidis abingdonii
TCAGTCATGGGTTAGGGGTTGTTATAAATGTGTATGGGTAGGGTTTTGTGGCCTGCCTTGTGCAGGAGGTCAGACTAGATGATCATATTGGTCCCTTCTGACCTATGAGTCTATGAGTCTAAATAACAACCACCAAGTGAAAACAAAGCCACAACAACCAGGGGGCCAAATTCAACCCCAATGCAATTTCATCAGAATAGCACCAAAGATAGAATTTAACCCACAGCCTGTCTGAATCTTGTCAGTTGAAATAAAAGTGCAGCTATTGTAATAACAAATTCTGACTGTGTCACTTTCTCTAGATAAATGTAGAGGAAAATTTAAGGCATCAAGGGAAGGAGCTCAAAATCAGGTGATGCCCACATAATACACGCTGGGGAGGAAATCCTGGCAAGAATTTGATTGTGTGTATCTGTGTGTGTATTACCTATAGGTATGTATATTAGAAATTCACAAGTCTAAGTCAAAACATCTAGAATGTTTCATTGGATGCAAAAAAATTCCTTGCAGCAAGATCAGTTTTTGCAATAAACGAAATAATCCCAGCCCTTTAAGTAGATGACCATAGTTAACATTCACATTTCCTTACACTTTGCAAGTGGTGAATGAGAGGTCTGATTAAACATGATACAAAAAGAGCTTGCAAGTAGCACTGTTTACTAACATTTCAATTTCTATGCCTCATTTATTAGACTTAGAATAAAAAGGTTAGAGGGGTGTTTGGGATTGTCTTTAACCTTGATGATATTTCCACTGAAGCAGCATAATGGCTCTTAATTGCTTAAGTGAAGAGAACATGTTGACATGTCCTTCTTTGTGCTTAAAGCTCTGTGCCTAAACCATTATGCTAATTCAAGCATTATATACACCAAAGTATTTATGGGACTGACACAAGTGATGTTGCAGGTAAAGGGCTGTGAAATGGTCTGTAAACAGAGAGAATTGATTCCAGGCCCAAAGCAATGCTGTTAAAGTCACAGACATTGAACAGCCAGCCCTACAATTTCTATCCAGATTGTCAAACTGGGTCAGACAGTGTCAGCAGGACTGCCATTATAGATCAGATGGGTGGTTTAATAATATGTAAACCAACCACATAAATGGAAATTAACATGGAAGCATTGAGTACCTGATTTTGGCCTTCTTTCTTTCTTTCTTTCTTTGCGCAGCCCGTTTTGGTTACAGAATTCTGAGCTGCAACATTTGCTAAAACATTTAGGTGTAACAAAGTAAATCAGTATAATGGATTGCACTTGTATTTCCCTAAGTCAAGAGAGCAGCATTGCAGCCTGACGAGATCACAGAAGAATATGTGTATCATTTCAATCTTTGTGCAATAATATAAAATAAAAAAATCCATAGATTTGACCCACTAGTCCTTCAGTATTTTTAGTTTTATACATTATCTGCCTTTTAATACTAGGGAGTGAAGTTAATATGTAAAAGAGCACTGTTACTTTTAAAATAAAACAGTTTTCAAATATCTTCTTACGTGGTTTACTAATAACCACAGACTCTCAAAATGGAAAGAATTTTGAAAATCTAATTTGCTTCTCATCTTTTTATGCCATTTATTTACTTTTTGTATTTCACTCACATAAAGCAATGAAATTAGAAACTTTTTTTTTCTACTTATTTTCACTCTAGGTTCTGATGTACTAGCCCAATTCTTTTCTGTTTCTCTTTAAACTGATACAGAGGTATGTTTACATCTCTCACTCACATCTAATTTATTTTCATTCAAATATTTTAATATATTTTTAATTTCATGAAAACATTTAAATTCATACTCGAATTCATGTGTTAATTGTAAATTCAGACAAAAATCTTATTTTCATAGCTGTTTGTGAGGAACTAGCATACTTTGGACATGATTCAAATAATACTAAATAATAATTTAAAAAAAGAGTTTGTAATCCGTCTTTCCTTTTTAGAAAAATCTAAATGTTGAACCTAAACTCGTGCGTGTCTTTTGAAATGCAACGTGTTTTGATCTGATTTAGAAGTGATTCAGCAAGAGGGATATTTTTGATTAAATGGACCTTATTGCACAGGAAAAATCTGGACAAGTTGCTGCCTGTTTCTTCAACCTCCTCCTTCACAACATGATGCTGTTTCTCCGAGCAGAGTACACTACAAGGTACACACCAAGGACATACCTCTTTCCCCCTCTGTGGAAAAGTTCTGTTTCAGTGCTGTTTCCTTATTCACAGATTTCTGCATTGTTGAGAAAGTTATTCTGTAAAAACTGCACCAGACCAAACGATTCAAAGGCAGATTTTGGCATCATGCATCCCAACTTAACATGTCTGCCAACAGGGTTATAATGTTCTGGCTGTTTCTTGGACCACTGGCAAATATTTATATGGCACTATGATATATTAGACCTATATGGTGATTGTAAAAAGGTGTCAATATTTTCATATTAAGCCACGAGGCAAATATTTTTAATGGTTCATAGAGTGGAATAGCAGAAATAATCTAACCCCGGGTTGAGTCC
>NC_133775.1:18068457-18075948 GCF_003597395.2 Chelonoidis abingdonii
TCCCGTGGACCTTGGGCAAGTCACTTAGTTTCTCTCTCTATTTCCCCATCTATAATTAGGTGGGAAGGGGTGGTTACACTACTTACCGATTTCAAAGGGATGTTGTGAGGATAAAGACTGAGAGGCACTCAAGTAATTGGAGGCCAAATAAAGACATTTCATGGAAAAGTATCCTAGCGTTTTCAATATATAAATATAAATGCATCATCTCTCCCCACCCCAAGTGGGACAGTGGAACAGCCCATTGGACACTGTGTGCAATAATATTCCTTCGCTGTGTTTCAGGATGTTCAGCTAATTGAGTAACCTGGTGAGCTAAACATTTCTGATTATTATAGGCCAGGCTGGTAGGATAGCCTGTTATTAAGGTTGCTCATCACTACCCCATTACAAGATCCTGTTTTCAGTTACTTACCACTTTGCCAAATGTTTATCATTTGGGCTGAAATTTTCCATGCTGGGTTTCTGCCTCAGGTTTGTTTTTTGTTTTTTTTTTGGTGTTTTTTTTTGGTGGTTGGGAGATAATTTCAGGCAAAATCGTTCATTTCTTGCCAAGAAGACGCCAGGACAAAATAGGTTGTTTTGCCTATGTCAAAAAATGTTGGTGACCTAGTATCTGGAAGGCTCTAGCCTCCCCACGTTTTGGAGCAGGGACTTGAAATTTGACCTCTGTGTCAATGATGTGCCTTTTGTCACCCTGTGAAAATCCCCTCACATTTTAGCCTTTGAAAAATTACAGTTTGCACCTGCTCAGTAGAGATTTAGATTTTAGCTGCTAAATATCCTAGAGATTCCATCTGCACTGAGCATGCTCCAGCCTAGTGCTGAACAGAACTGCAGCTCTGGGCTGTTGCGGGCTGTGTCAAGTGTGGGCACCTGAACTGAGAGCAGGGATACCATCTTTCGTGTGCTCTGAATGAGCCCTCTGCTGGGCCCCAGCAATGAGGAGGAGGAAGCCGTCTGATTTGAATGCAGAGGGGGCAAGTGGAAGACCTGTGAAGCACAGGACTGGTGAATGAGACTGGGACAAACAGCCAGGGGTAGGGAAGATACAGGACTGGGACAGGGACAGGGACAGGCTGGAAGGGATGGGGCAGGAAGGAGTCAAGCTTGGGGTGGAAGAGGCTGTACTCTAGAATACTCTCCCCTGATGATCCTGGAATGGAACCCAAGTTTCCTGAGTCTCATCATGCCTCTGTGTCAGCAAATATCTGAGAAACCCACTGGCAAAATGTCTCTCCCCATTCCAGTGCTAGTTCACATACAGCATGACAATCTGCTATTGCTATCTGTTACTCCATTAGCTCGTGGCAGCGGGCTGTGCAGTGACTCTGTAGGTTACAACCCAGCTGATGACCCATGCAGGTGTTAATCTGATGCCAAATGATGGAATTCCTGTTTTTTCAATTTGCTCTTTTAAAAAGCTAGGAAATTACACAAGCCTTCAAAGAGGAAATTAAACAAACACCACCTACATTAAAAGAATATTGTTACGGTTGCAAAGTCAGACATGCAATGGACCTATAGAAAACAGCCTCCTTGATTCATCCCTCAAGCAGGTCCATTCTGTGCACCGAATAAGGTCGGAGTCCTGTTGAAAAAATAGTAGGTGATCATGTAAATAAAGACTGTACCATAATTCACAGGCAAAAGGGGACCAAATTCAGGGTGAACAGTCAAATTTAATTCTGTCATTTCCAACTTCTTGGTGCAATCTTAGTGTACTTTTCATGTATTTTTTCGTGTGTAATAATATATAATTTCTACACAATATTTTTCATTATAGTATATAAATAGGCACTTGTATGAAGTGAGCATTATTAGAAACACATGAGCATTATTAGTTGGCAAGGCACTGATGATGCTATTATAAAAAAATTGTCTCTAATACATACTAGTTTAGTATCATGATGTTACCTTTTTAATGTCACAGTAGCCCCAATGATTACAATGACTGTTGTACATTGGCAAGAGTCACTGCAACCCCATCTGTTTGTCTATAATTTAAAAAAAAAAATCTTTAAAATCTACCAGAACTGCTGTTTGAGTGCAGGGTATCAGGTCTTAAGTGGTTTGCAGGGACAAGGAGCAGAGATCAACAGGGAAAAATCTTGGCCTTAATTTTAGTAAATATTTCCATGATTGGAGACTAGCCTCCAAAGAACATGGTGTCATATTGAAAGGGCCCTAATCACCCGAAAAATCAGAGTGGCAAATCTCTTCTCCCAAAACTCAGAAATGCCATGACTCTTAACACTTTCTGTAACATAGACTAAAGAAGGGATTTACAACAGCTGATAAATCTGTACTAAATGTCCAGTCTCCATGGTATCTAGATTATATGAATGGTCACATTATTACTGAGATTATAAGTAATTTGGGGCATGTCATCTTTTTGTCTTAGCTGCTATAATAGTAGTAAATAAATAACCATTTATTGAGGGCCATTATTGCATTTGGTGTTCTCTCTGCCAAACATAGGTGAAAACATCCCTGCCCTAAGGGGTTTACAAAATAACACTCAGAGGGGTCATGTCCTTCCTGGCTTCAGTCAAGGATGCTCAGCAGTTCGGCGGGGGAGGGGGAGAAGGGGGCGGAGTTTGGTTTGTGTGTCATATAGCCCCAAATTGGACAGACAGAGAGTTTTGCCAGTGATTCCAGTAGGAAGAGGACTTGATCTTTAATGGCCAGCTATAATTAGGAATCATTTAGGGACACCTTACTAGATTCCCAAAAGCCATAGTCCCCCAGTTAAGGAAGATACTGTACTGGTTAAAAAAAAAAAAACTGGTTTAGAGAAGAAGTGAAGGAAGCTTTAAAAAATAATATATAACAAACAGATGAAAGAGGAAGTTGATAGTAAGAAATATAAACCAGAAGTTAGGCATTGCAGGAAATTGATAGGGGAAACCAAGGGACGCAAGGAGCACTCTATGGCTAGCAGAGTTAAGGACAATAAGAAGGAGTTTTTAAAATATATTAGGAACAGAAAGAATCCCGACAATGGTATTGGTCCATTATTAGATGGAAATTGTAAAATTATTAATAATAATGCAGAAAAGGCCAAGGCATTCAATAAATATTTCTGTTCTGTATTTGGGCATAACACTCCTTCCAGCCCACTAGTATTTCTGGAGGATGTTAAATAGAAGTGACTAAAGTTAGACATTTCTAAATCATCAGGTCCATATAACTTACATCCAAGAGTTTTAAAAGAGCTGGCTGAGGTGCTCTCTGGACCATTTATGTTGATTTTCAATAAGTGTTGGAGCACTGGGGAAGTTCCAGAAGAATGGAAGAAAGCTAATGTGCCAATTTTTAAAAAGCATAAATGGGCTGATGGGTAATTACAAGCCTATCAGTCTGGGCAAGATAATGGAGTGTCTGATACAGGACTTGATTAATAATGAAGTAAAGGAGGTAATGCAAATCAACATCGGTTTATGGAAAATAGGGCCTATCAAACTAGATATCTTTTTTGATGAGATTACAAGTTTGGTCGATAAAGGTAACAGTGTTGATATAATATACTTAGACCTCTATAAGGCATTTGACTTGGTACCATGTGACATTTTGATTCAAAAACTAGAATGATATAAAAACTGGCTAACTGATAGGTCTCAAAATAAAACTGAAAATAGGGAACCCTCACCCTCCAATGGGTCCTACAGGGATCGGTTCTTGTCCTTAGCTATTTAACATTTTTGTCTATGACCTGGAAGAAAACAAAGTAATCACTGATAAAGTTTATGGATGATTCAAAAAGGGGGAAGTGGTAAATAATGAAGAGGACAAGCCACTCATTTACCGTGATCTATATCTAAGGCACAAACAAACAATTTGTGTTTTGGTATGGCTAAATGTCAATGTGTACATCTGGGAACATATAATATAGGCCATACTTCCAGGATGGGGGATTCTATCTGGGGAAGCAGTGACTCTGAAAAACATTTGGGGTTTTTGGTGAATAATTATCTGAACAGAGAAGACCTGTGCCTGCTGATATGGGGGAGGAGGGCAGAGTGAGGGCAGCTGGCTTTAGCAGTGTTACTGAGCATGCTCAATGTGTATAAGCATGCTCAGTACAAGCCAAGCAGCAAATATGGGAGTAGGGTTAAGGGAGGGAAGGAACGTGACTCTGTATGTCCCCCACCCCCATCACCTCTACAGCTGAATATGAGCTCCCAGTGTGATGATATGCCCAAAACAGTTAATGTGATCCAGAGATGCGAAAACAGGGGAATTTCAAATAGGAGTAGAGAAGTTATTTTGCCTCTAGATTTAGCACTGCTGGAATACTGTGTCCAGTTCTGGAGCCTACAATTCAAAAAGGACGTTGATAAATTGGATAGGGTTCAGAGAAGAGCTACGAGAATGAGTAAAGGATTAGAAAACATGCCTTATAGACTGAAGGAGCTCAATCTGTTTTGTTTAACAAAGAGAAGGTGAAGGGATGACTTGATTACAGCCTTTTAAGTATCTACACGGGGAACAAATATTTAATAATAGGCTCTTCAGTCTAACAGAGGAAGATATAACGTGATCCAATTGTTGGAAGTTGAAACTAGACAAATTCAGAGTGGAAATAAGGTGTAAACTTTTAACGGTGAGCGTAATTAATCATTGGAACAATTTACTAAGGGTCATGTTAGATTCTCCATCACTGACAGATTTTAAATCAGGATGGGATGTTTTTCTAAACCATGTGCTGTAGGAGCTATTTTTGGGGAGGTTCTATGAGCTGTGCTATGCAGGAGGTCAGACTAGATGAGCACAATGATCCCTTCTGGCTTTAGAATCTATGAATCTAGTCAGACAGAGATGCACAGAATTGGTTTTAGAGTGAAGTTTCATGTAAGAAATCAGTTTTCTGAGAGATTTGAAAGATCAGGATGGATGTTTAGTGCACAAAGTGTGGGACAGAGTTGTGTACATAACGGGTGGCATGGGAGAAGGATACAAAGAAGAGGTTGGAAGCAGAGTCAGCATAGGGTAGAGTGTAGTCACTGGAAGAAGGAAGAGATGAAGGCTGCACTGTAGGCAAAGCTTGAGGTGCATAGAGGTGAGGAGCTGAGGATGGGAAACTTAGATGCCTTCAGTCCTTTTCTTGCGCCATCTGCTTCCTAGCACAGCCTGAGCTTTTGTTCCATTTGTTATAAATTAAATCCTTCAATGGAAAATATTTTCACTGAAAGTACATTTTGGAAAAGGATGTTAGAAGTTGCAGAACGGAGACGAAACTAACTGCCTACAGTGCAGTTGCCCTGCTTCATGGAGAGCCTCCTTCCAGTGCAAAAGGACTGGCTTGTATTCTGGTCACCCCCAACAGAGACCAGAGGGAGAGAAAAGCCCACACAACTGCTGCCTGGCTTCCCACTATGGTTCCTCTCACAGCACTGCTATCTTGGGAATGAGAGGGAAGAAGCAGGGGTCCCAAATTGTTAAAATGAGGCTTCCTTATTAGCCACTTTCAGATCCCGCCCACCAAAGATCATTCCTGTCCTGGTTCCCAGTCCTACGACTGGAATAGTGTGGTAGATGCTAGCAGCTGTGTGGAACATCATTGACTTCAGCATGGATGCAAGAGACAGCCTACACGGATCTGATTGCAGAGTCAGGGCCTAAGGCTCCACAGTATTGGTTGTCAAGGAAGATGCTCTGTGCTCCTTGGTGCATCAGGTTTGTATTGCAACAAAATCCTCTAGGGGCACCCATATCAGCCAGTAGAGACCACTGGTGTTAGCGGCGTAAAGTGCACCTCTCACTTCACCTTCTAGATTTGAAAGAAAAATATTTAAGCTACTGAAATAAAAATATGAATGATCATTAAAATTTGTGGAGTATGTATTTATTCCCCATAGAAAGTGTGAGTTAGAACTGGACACTGCAAAGTTGCTCCATAAAGACTATTGCTGCTTCTCTTGACATTCAGCAGTTTCCATGGGGAACTTTTCCTTCAGAGCTGGAAAGTGCAGCATTTCAACCCATTGCCACCACCACCCACCTCATAGAGCTATGCTTCAGCAGGGATTCTGGCAGGACTGCTGCAGCTCTTCACACTGGGAAGGAAGCTTCAAACGCCAGCTGGGAGCTTCCTATAAGATCTCATGAATCAGTCCATCTCCCAGACAACTTGATCCCATCCCCTTCCAGCCTAACTGTGAACTAAGCTGCTGCTTGCCTGCTCCAGCCACACTCCCGAACTCCGGATGAAACCCAAGTCCTGCACTCCAGTCCATTCCAAACATTAACGAGACAAGGTGGGTGAGGTAATATCTTTTTTTGGACCATCTTCTGCTGGGGAAAGAGACAAGCTTTCAAGCTGCACAGAGCTCTTCTTCAGCTTAAATGCTACACAAGGTGGAGAAACAGGCCTAAGGCAGTGTGCACGCAGAGAGATGAATGGCCTCCTTGAAGGTAATTGGCAATGCCACTTTACAGATCAGCTACCTGTAGCAAGAGGTGTTCAAGTCTAGTTAGGTCTGCTTCTCCTCTCACACCAGTGTAAGTCCACTGATATCAGTGGAGATACTCCTGATTTACATCAGTGTAAATGAGAGGGGAATCAGTCCCATTTATCTTTAAAGGGTGGATGGATTCCCCATGTCTTGCCAAATTCTCCTCTGATTTACACCAATGTATATCTGGATTAACTCCATTGAAATCAATGGATATTTAGTGGTATGAGTGGAGATAGAATTTGTCCTGAAGAATTAAGGACTTTGTTATTTGTTCCCTGAATTTTTGTGTGGTAAGCTATACTGTAAATGTGTGGGTGTCTCATCTTTGAATGTGCCTATGCATACACTTCCAACAAACACTGTGGCATCTGCTGGCAGCAAAGAAATCATTTATTGTGTGACAAGGATACCTGTTTACTGTGAAAGCTAAACCTATCCCAAGACAAGTTTTACTATTTTTTTATTTTAGTACAGCACAGTACACTGCAGTAGCTGGGACCTGGTTAAATGAGATGTCTGCTTTACTGCATCATCTTGCAGAGAAGCCTAATGATAGCAAATGCTAATCACTCCTGCTTAATAGGCACACTTACAAACAAACTGTGTAATAGATACATGCAGTGTTGTTGTAGCTGTGTTGGTCCCAGGATATGAGAGAGACAAGATGAGAGAGGTAATATCTTTTACTGGACTAACTTCTGTTGGTGAGAGAGACAAGATTCAGCTCCCAGGTTTGTCTGTTGAAAGTGTTGTGTGGGTTTCCTTTGAGGATGAGGACTGAGAGGTCAGATATAGAATGATTGCTTTGTGAGAAGTGTTCACGCACAGGCGATGGGGAGCTTGCTTCTAATGATGACCTTGGAGGGGTTGTTTGAAGGTTAGAAGAGTGGGTTCAGGAAAGATTTCTTTCAGGATAGAGTCCCAAGAAGTATGGTTTGTAGTTGTTTGATAATACCCGATATGGGTTCTAGTGTGGGGTGGTAGATGACAACTAAGGGCTTGGCTACACTTGCAAGTTGCAGCGCTGGTG
>NC_133775.1:18079024-18136524 GCF_003597395.2 Chelonoidis abingdonii
GAGGTGCTCTGTGGGATAGCTGCCCACAATGCGCCACTCACAACAGCGCTGCAAATGCTGCAAATGTGGACACACTGCAGCGCTGGCCCTACACAGCTGTACGACCATAGCTGTAACTACCAGCGCTGCAAAAATGTAAGTGTAGCCATACCCTAAGAGTGTGTGATCTCGGTGGGTTTTATTTCTGTATTGAAGTAGGTTCTCTTGGGGTATTTAGTTGGGCCATTCTATGGTGTGACCTACTCTTGTGACATGTCCTTGTTTGGTGAAGGTAGTTTTGAGTATGTTAAGATGTATATCCTGGACTTTCTCCTTGGAGTATATTCTATGGTGTCTGAGTGCCTGGCTGTAGATAACAGATTTCTGGGTGTGTTTGGAGTGGTTACTGAATCTATGAAGTTAGGTGTGATGATCAGTGGGTTTCTTGTATGTAGTTGTCTGTAGAGTTTCATTGTTGAACCTGATCGTGGTGTCCAGGAAGTGGATGCTAGTGTAGGAGTGGTCCTGAGAGGGATTAATGGATGGATGGTGGTTGTTGAAGTTGTGGTAGAAATCTATGAAGCAGTTTAAGTCATCTATCCAGAGATTTCCAGTGAAAACATAGATCAGGACCACCAACTCAAAAGAGCACTAGACCTGCCAGGTCAACAGATGCAAACCTGCAGACATATCTCCACTGATCAACACCTCCCACAATATCCATTTCAAGATCCATGGGTCCTACACATGCCTATCACAACCTGTAGTGTGCCTCATCCAGTGCACTGAATGCCCCAATAGTAACTATGTGGTTTAAAACCAGACAATCACCACACTCTTGAATGAACTTGCACAGAAAAATGATAAAAGACAAAAACACCCTTTCACTTGTGGTTGAACACTTTTCATAAAGAGATAGATCACTCTGTATCCTCAGTGGAAACCTGCACAACACTTTCAAAAGATGAGCGTGGGAGCTTAAATTCATAACTTTGCTAAACATTATAAATCATGAACTGAACAGAGACACTGGATGTATGGCTTATTATAACAATCTGTAACCCACTAACAATCCCCCCTCCCAGCTGTGTTTTTCTCCCCTCTCACTTTCCTTTCCTTCCTATGGCTGGAGGGTGTTAATAGGTCATTTTACCTTGAATGGTCCCTTAAAATATGTGATAACTACTTAGACTAAACAATCTTTTCAGACCTTCCATTTAGCAGTGACACTTTGGCCAAGTCTACAGTACAAAATTACATCAGTATAACTATGTCATTTAGGGGTGTGAGAAATCCACACCCCTGAATGACTCGGTTATACTGACCTAATCCCTGGTGTAGACAGCACTATGTCGATGGAGGGCCTTCTCCTGTTGAAATAGTTACTGCCTCTCACGGAGGTGGATTAACTATGCCAATGGGAGAAGTTCTCACTGAAGTGCTACAGGGGTGCAGCTGTACCCACATAGCTGCTGTGTTTTAAGTGTAGATCTGCCCTTGAATTAGTTTCCTGGACCTGAAGAAGACTTCTGTGTAAGCTTGAAAGCTTGACTCTCTCACCAACAGAAGTTGGTCGTATAAAAGAGATTACCTCACCCACCTTGTCTCTCATTTAATAGATACACATTTGGCCAGTGCCAAGGAGTTATGTGGTGTTTAACAGCTGTTAAATACGGTGAACAATAAGAGCTTTACATTTTCAAAGCCCTGCACAAATATTTGTGAATTAATACTTACAGCAGCAAGGTGAGATAAAGAAGCAAATATCACTCGAGATGGGACAACTGAGGAGTTAAGTGACTTAGGTCACAGAGATCATCAGTGGCAGAGATTGGATCCAAATTCCTGGCTCTCAACCCCAAATTCATCCCACAAGAACATTTTCCCTTTCAGGTCTGAAATTGTGAGCTCCAGTGTGTTAATATAGAATGTCACTAATATTTCTAGTCTTAAGTTTTTGATCAATACAATACAGTAATGTCATTTATAGAGCCATGTCTATTGTATACATGTCTGTATATATACAACCCTTCTTTGGGACAGATAGAAAATCAAAATCCAAAAACCCAAACCATAAAATGAACCTTAAAATAGCAAAAGCAGAGCTTACATTTTAGCACCAAGCTACTGTGGTGATTGATGATTTATATATGTACAAATATCTGAGATAACTAGACAGATATTAATCAGGACAGCTATGTAATTGACATGACTATCCAGCATGGGCCTTGTTCCAATGAAGGCGCACTGTGCATCTGTTTTAGTCTTGCTTCATTTCCCCCTCTTTCTGGTTTGCACACTCTTTAGGGTATATCGCCAGGACCCTATCAGTTCATGAACCTCAAACACACAGAAGTTTATAGAGTTCCGTAATTATACAAATGTGGAACTGCTTTCCAATGAATGAGATCTGATTTCTTTAATTTCACCAAGGAGCTTTTCTGCAAGATATACTGTCCCTGTGGCCATGTTATTTGAGATATAAAATGAATGGGCCTGATTCCGGTCCCAGCTGTAAATCAGGAGTAAGTCCATTGTAATCAATGAATGTACTTAGGCGTAAAATCAGCATGAGATCAGACTCAGGCCTTGTGTATCTAAATGAGTCAATGTCAGTGATCTGCAAGTGTCTTCACTCACCGCTTCAGAGGCATCTGGTGAGTTTTTATGCCCCTAACTCAGTAAGGAATGAGGTTCACATAAGGTCCCTCAGACACTGGGAAAAGACATGTTGGCTAGGGAAAGGAAGGGAAAGTTCCCATCCAAAGCAGCATCTGCCAGCATCTGAGGATATTTTCAAAATAATGTTGATTTTATAGAGTGTCCCAGTTTCGCTTGGTTTTGGGCCGTACACCTCAGAGGTAACTTGCTTCAATTGGCAAAGCCGTTCCAAGTTCTCTTGAGAGGCCTGGCAGCAGTAAACACAAAGGGAAATGATACATGTATATTGATCATTCCCTTCTTCCCTAGGCAGCTCACTTCTTAGAGTTGGATTAAACCATAAAATATAGGGCTGGCTGTTGCAGAGCAAAAATGGAAGTCTGGGAAAAGCTTGAGATATATTTTGGAACCCCTCAAAATTGAATTTTCAGGATTTTCCAGGCTATGGAAACTGGACTTATTTCTTTTATTGATACCAATCCTTAATGCAAAAGCCATGTAAAATTACATTTAAAGGGTCTTGAATATATTGGGGGAGGGGGGGTATCTGACAGCCTAAATATGATGTAATGTCGGTATTTTGGCACGGTAAAATAGAATGAAATTACTTTGCCTATGATCTTTCCAAAAGTTATTGAAAATGATATGAAATATATTCTGTAGCACAAAAAAGTTTTTTTTTTAAAATGCAATTTCTTTGGCCCTTTATTCATTCGTTATTCCTTTACTCTCTTTCACATTGTGAAAGCTTCCTATTATGAAACATTCAGTGAAAAAAATGAACAAAAAAAAAGTATACTACTTTAAAATATATTGCAAGAATCCTCATTTCCAGATTTTTATTGCAGCACTAGCTGGTATTCTTGCATGCAGTTTTGTAATTTATTCTGAACATTCCACTTAAACCTTTTTTCAATAGCATGATTTTATTAGAGTCAGCTCACTGGACTTTCCCAAAAAGGTATTTAAGATCAAATAAAACCAGTGCTTGGAAAAATATCATTACAATATGAAAGCAGTTACAAAAACATTAGTACTGCAAAGTTTTATTTCAGATGGCTGAGCCTGCTGTACCCCAGGTTATTGCACTTCTAGTTCCTCCGACACACTCACTGGAAAAATGGGAAAAACTGTCATCTTGGCAATTTTACCTATTTCTTGGAAAAAAGTGTCCAATTTAAAGGGAGATGGCAATTTTTTCCATGCACCGTCATTAATAATAACAGTAAACTGCCTTTCAATCTTGCATTCCTTTCCTAAGCAGGGGAGCGTGTCTCCCCCCTTTTTCTTTGTCAACTATTAGGTGTCAGTTTTCAACACTTCACCTTAGTGAATGGAGCTAGGCAGAACTGTCAGGCAGTTGGGCCAGTCTGCTGCTGGAAAAATGAAAAAGATTCGATTATTAAACAAATCACTCCAGCACAACTTTGCTTCTTGGTGCCTATTTAACTCCCTGTGGCCTTGATTCCACCAACATTTGCTTCCCTTTGAGCTCACAGATGGCAATAAGCACTATGCCTGGTAAGGAGTATTTGCAGCATCAGGCCCTATTTTTTTGCAAACAATTGCTTTTACAGTTCCCAAAATGATAGCAGGATAGGCTAGAGTGAAGGGCCAAGACCAACAGTACTAAGTCAATGGCTATTTCCCTTTGACTCCAGTAGGAAGAGGATCATGCTTTAACTGAGAGTTAGCCAACAGCCTGGCATTTCTCTTATTTCCCGAACCCTGGGCCTAGAACTTTCACAGTACACTCAATGTTGCTTTGGCAGGTCCAAGAAGCTGGAAAGTGCTGCCAAACTCTAATCTCTCATTTGACTTCACAGCCAGGCAGCTAGGGCAAATATTTTCCTTTTTCAATTGTTACCTTCATCTCCTTTCATCAGAAACAAAATAATTGACAGCTAGCACTGGTTTACTTGGAATTCAAGCTGAAGTTTGTGTGATATTTGTGATTTTCCAAAAACAGAATTTAAAGGAAATCATTTTCAGCCGTACCTGCTTGTTTTCATTTCAGAATGGATTGTCATTAACAATAAAATGTAATAAGCTAAAAGGATGGTTTAATTGTCACATCATCAGATGTTATTTCATGTCAGTTCTTTGTATCTGTAATATTTGTATCTATTGTACAGGGCAGATTTGGCGTGATACTAGTATTTTAGTACTTTCTCTTTTTAGAGGTAGTTATTTCAATGCAGATGCAGGTTTTTCCTTTGTACTTTTCCAGGTTAAAAAAAAAATTTTTTTTCAAGGAAAATATGTAGCAAAGCACCAGCAACACACTGAAGTTTGAAGATTAGGCTTATATGCGGACTTTTAAATCCTCTTTTAAAATTGCAAGTTACTGTTCATATTACTTTTCTAAGTAGAAATATGCTTAAAAAGTAAAGTCTTTATTGCTTCTTAAAAGGCATAGTACTCTGTGATAAATTCTCATATTTTGACTGTTAATATGTTTGAATGAAAATTATTTATACATTTTGGTGAGGTTGAATGGTTTTCATTTGATTGCTGCCTCTGGAAATGAAAGCAGAGTAGCAGGAAATTTACATGTCATGCTGTGATGTATATCCAGATTATGAGATGATTGTGCAGCAGATGAACACCAAGTAAAATCATTTGCATCAAACTGTGACAACTGCAATTCCTGACAAGGCCTCTTAGTTTTTTGGGCTATTATCATTGTACAAGAATATAATCTATTGACAGCAGGGCTGTTTAATACATTTAAAGGCAGACAGTGGAAGAAATCGTAACTGTTTTCATTCGCCACTGCACAAGGGTGCAGATCAAAAGTGAATTATATTTAAAAATATGCATGTATGATGATAAGATGCATGACATTCATCAACCTGTTTAGTCATGGTTAAGCTGAGATGGTGAAGATCCAATATTACTGCCATATGTGGTCTGAAATAGAGACGTGAGACTGAAAATTATATTATTGCCCAGTAGAAGTGAACAAACAGGGGAAGACATTCTCTCTTAATCTTTCCTCTGCCTGTCTAAGGGCTAAAATCTGCCCTGTTGTAGTTATATGCAAATATTGTGTCTCTGACTTTAGCAAAGCACATGTAGATGTTCTAATTTAACTGGCATTTATTCCCTCTTGTGTAACAAAATGTGCTGCTGTTTATATCCATAATTAGAATATAAACAATAAAGTTAGCTTTGTAGGGCTTGATGCAAAGACTTCAATGGCTTTTGGATCAAGCCACTTTTCACATATTAATAAATTAAACCTCTCAGGTTAGGTAGCTCTTTAAATGAATCTGGATTAAATTAAGACATTAAAAATGAGATTTAAAAAGCAAATTATTTAAAGAAATGCATTTTAAACGCCATTCACAAACGTCTGCAATCGCCTTTGAGATTCTGGGTGATTTCCGATTCATGTGCATGGAAAATGAAAAATGGTTTTCATTTGTTTATCCCACAAGTCTGAAAGAAGCTGTTATCAGGGCCACAATCATGGAAGCAAAGGTTGCTGATGTCACCGTGCTATCCTGCCATGCCTAGAATGCTAGTCATGACATTGGCTGTGCTGGCGCTAGCCCAGTCCGTACACACGCGTCTACCTATCCAACTCCCTAGCTGTAGAGGGGCAGTGCTGTGTTGTCAGCTGTTAGAGCTCTGTTACTGTCCCATGGGTCTGGATCAGGCAGGGATACGTTTTTAAAGTTCAATTATTTTTTTAATATTCCACCAATGAAAAGGAGTAACAGGGAGTGGAGCTGGGGGAGGTTGGTGAGAAGTGTGTGTGTGAAAGGGTCCACCCTTGCCAAACTGGACATGGGGAGGCACTTGGTGTTGCGTGCTCCAACAGAAGTTTCGTAATTTGGGATCAGAACCCCTAGGAGGAATATAAAGTGACGGAAAAGGTGTAATTAACCAAACGAAAGCTACAGCTGAGCCACAAAACAGTCACACATGTATAGTAGCAGAATAAGGCTCATAGCTTCTGTCGACTGTAGTCACTAGGGGATGATACAATCATACCCGCTTGCTAAGGTCTGACACTACAGTGGTATAAAGTCAGTTGAGGAGCACAGAGAGAGACAAACAGGCAAACATAGTGTATCAATTTACCTTATAGGTGAGTCTTTACATGCTCGCATATTCTCCAGCTCCAAGCGTTCAAAATTGTGAATGAATCATGAAATTGGCTTAAAAATCACGAGGTCTTTAAAATAATATATTTTAGGGGTTTTCTTTATTGCATTCTGTGTTTTGAGCTTTTAGGATTTGTGTTTTTAAGCTTTTCTCTGCAATTGTGAGGGCTAGAAGCTCACCATTTTTTTTAAATGTAAGTGAAGATTCCCATGTGAATGCATGATTCCTGGAGCTGGAACTTTAATGACAAGGAAAAAAATTGGAAAAGTTGGCAACAGTGTAAACTTGTGATAATCAATCCACAGGATTCTTTCAGTGACTGGAGGTCCAAAATGCCTTAGTCTTAGACTGAGCAAATGCTAGGAGCTCCTGAATTTTGATCTAGCTCTGCCATTGATTTGATGTGTGGTGATGGGTCAGTCTTTTAACCTCAGTTAAATATATCTGTTTCCCCATTGGTAAAATGGAGTAATAATCTTTCCCCACCTCCCAGGGCTGTTGTGAGTGTTGCTTAATGTTTACAAAGGGTTTTGAAATATGATGTAAGCGCAGAGTATTATGGCTGCAGCTGTCTCAGTCTAGATTCACATTGTTTCCAGTCTTCCTGGCTTCCACTGTTAAAGTGATAATGTTTCTACGCATCTTGATGTGACACTGAAAGCAGTAAAAATGATGATTTCTTTAAAATAAATTTGTTAGTGTTTTTGCAATAGAGCCAGCCACTGAAACAATATGAAGTTTTATCTTTAGGATCAGACATAAAAACAAGATCTGCTTGTAACTACTTCAAGAAATACCTGCGTCCCTCTTTGGAAAAGCAGGGATAATTGTCCCGGTGTCTAGGCCCAATTCCAGTGTCACCCACAGCCAGGGTGTTTACTCAAATTCCCGCTTCATTTTCAAGGTGACATGGTATTCTTCTTTGCAGTGTACTGTTGTTGTCTGATGCTAAACAGCTGCCATGTTCCATCTCGAAAGTGGCTGCATTTCTGAGGTTGATATTGTGATATCTCTGTATAGTTATTGGTTTGCAAAGTGCTTTTGTTAGGATTTTGTGGACTCCTGCAATAAATGTGTGGTAAATCAGACCTTCAACTTACTGGGGAACATTGCAATCCGTTTCCATATTGGTGATGTGTTTGTTTCTCTGTGGAGAACATGTGGGGGAAGGAGTGGGTTAGAACTAACTAGAGTCTGTTTCCTTCAAAATTTCAAGCTCGGCCCCCTCTTCTGAGACTCCTTCTCCCAGCCCCATCCTACTGAACATGCCATCACCTCCATGTGCCACAGTCTCTTCCTATATCAAACAATACTTTTTCCATACTTACACTTTGTTGCTGCCCACACTTGCCTCTCTCTGTTTGGGGCTGGTGACTTTGCTGTGTAGAATAGCTAGTTCCCATGACCCAGAGTTACCTAAGCATTTCAGCAAAGATGGCATTGTGACAGGGTATCCTAGCCTAGGCAGGGTTAATGAGGTTGAGAAGGGTCCAATTAAGTGGATAGGCCACATCTGAGGTTGCCTAAGTAACTCCTGATTGATGATGGAGCCCAGCTGAGAAGGAACAGGCCAGGCTAGTATAAAGATGGGAAGTTGGCAGCAGAAAAGGGCTGCAGCATAGAAGCCAGCAGCCACTTTCTGGACATTAGAGGAGGAAGGGAGGAAACCCAGGGGGAGAGTAGAAACTCTGGGGATTCAGAACCTGGAGGAAGGGTGGTGGTGTGGGAACCTCAGAGAGGCGGAATAGGAAAAGGCTCAGTGAAACGACAGCAAGGTGGGATGTTTTAGACGTTGGCTACTGATTAGAGGGTCCCTGAGCTGGAACCTGCAATAAAAGCGGGCCCTGGTTCCTCTCAGGGAGGCTCTAGGCATTTTGCCGCCCCAAGCACGGCAGGCAGGCTGCCTTCGGCGGCTTGCCTGTGGAGGGTCTGCTGGTCCCACGGCTTCGGAGATTCTCCGAAGCTGCAGGACCAGCGGACCCTCTGCAGGCACGCCTGTGGAAGGTCTGCTGAAGCCGTGGGACCAGAGGACCCTCTGCAGGCAAGCCGCTGAAGGCAGCCTGCCTGCCGCCCTCACGGCGCCGGCAGAGCGCCCCCCCCCCCGTGGCTTGCCGCCCCAAGCACATGCTTGGCGTGCTGGGGCCTGGAGCTGCCCCTGGTTCCTCTACCAGTCACCGGGGAAGTGGCACAGTCTGGGCAGTGAATGGGAAGGCTGCCTGAGACGGTTCATATGGAGACACTTTGATATTCTGCAAGAGGGAAAACACACAGTGATCTGGCTGGAGGGCCAAGCCACAAGAGGGAGGACCCTGAGTGACAGACAGAAAGATGCAGCGGGACGTGTGTGTGAATGAGTAACAGAAGGGAGGGTCAGACCTGGAAGGAACTAATCTTCAGAGCAGCCAGGAACAGGTGTCCTAGGGGTGAGGGGACCCATGACAGGCATATATATCCTATTACCATTACACTGTCTGCCTAGGTGAATATCTGTGATTAA
The DNA here is from genome assembly GCF_003597395.2 of Chelonoidis abingdonii. Taxonomy (NCBI): domain Eukaryota; kingdom Metazoa; phylum Chordata; order Testudines; family Testudinidae; genus Chelonoidis; species Chelonoidis abingdonii. Next base: position 18,088,278 of record NC_133775.1, read on the forward strand.
CAAGCTGTGAAAGCTTAGCATTGCGTTATAGATACACAGCGTCAAATGAGTGTCCTGAGACTTATGGTTCAGGGGCAGTGTGCACGTGGGTGGGTGCATCCTCCTGATTTCACTAGCAATAACTGATTCTTTTGGTGACAAAGAGTCAGCTCTAATGGGTCAGAAGAACAGCAGCCAGCGTCTACGGGCTGGTCATGGGAAGCCCTCTAGAAAGAGAGAGAAAAGTGGAGCATCATTGTACATTTCAATGAGATCATATTCATGGACAGCCATCGATTCCCCTTTATAGCACAGATATTTCCCCACTCCCCTTTCTAGCGTTAGAAAGAGGATACCCAGATATCACCACTTTACTGATAGATATCAGCATGTCCTCTATTGGTTTGGTGTAAGCTGAAGGTAGCTGAAAAACCCTTTGTGTGAGAACATTTCCTGTTCATACATCGTGCTCCTGCACATAAACTGTGTTACTTTATTTTGACATTGGAGAGGTTGCTGGATTTGGTAAGCTAGCTAAATATGAACCATTTGGGGGTCTTTCAAATGTCAGCATACTGCTAATACGAAATCAAATCTGTTTTTATTAGGTACTCCTGATTCACTGGAGAAAACCCACAGATTAAAAAGTTATCAAGTTTATGATGTCGTCCTTTTTGGAGCTGCAAAGCATCTGTTGCTGCATTAACAGCTCTGAGCACGATGAACATTTTGGGAGAAGGGGTAATTTTTAAATAAAGAAGAATGCAACTATTGAGGAAGAAAATCAGGTCACTAACTTTATTTGACACATGTAATAGACTGTCAGAGTTTTTTGGGGACTGCACGGTGCAAAGTAAAACGAAGCTGGTAATAAGCAAGTTGGCATTTATTCTTTATGTAGGAATATTTGTTCCTCAAAGTCAGGCTATGTGGAATATTAGCATTTGAATAAATTATTCAACACTTTCTAGAGAATGCAAGGGGAAAAAATCTTTTCAGCATTATAACATGACAATCTACAGGGTAGTAGAAAAAGAAGGCTGTCATTTTTTCTTCAATTACAAAAGGCAAATATTTATTATTTATAAGTATTCGCCTTGTATAGGCTTAAATGTTATTTATGAACCTGTTGCATAGTGATTTTCAATGTAACTCATTATTTTTAGCCTTAGGGTGTTGTAAAGGAGCATGGATATATTTAATGACACTTTGCTAGTCAGCGCAATTACACTGTAATCATTATGTAAAATGTGCTATTAATTAAACCAATTTCTAGTTAGAACATTCTTTTCTGCAGGGCTTAATCTTAATCTCTGGCAATCTTTCTCTCTGTTTTTCACTCATTAATTATATGATTACTTTTAAAGTTACATATGATAAAATGTTTTTATCTTTAAACTTCGTATGGTCAATTACTTGTATTTCTCAGGCCATTTGCTTGTGAATGCCGAAGAAGTTTCTCTCTACCAAGATGGAAAAAAAAGATGAAAAATGTTATCTGGGTGTCAAGAGTTTGATCACTGACGTTATTTCTGATATTTTTGTGATCCCCAGCTGAATTAAATTTCTGATTCAAAAATTACGAAGTCCCCTCCTCACGTTTTGATGTTTTAAAAAAAGCTTTTTTCCCAAAAAGGTCTTCTAAAAGTTTCTATTCATTTGTACACTTATGCAAAGATCCGATATTTTTTCCAATTGCATTTACATTTTATGTTTGTATTTTATTAAAAGAAACACATTTATATTAAAAGCTTGCCCTTTTTGATAAGGAGTTGAGATAAACACTAAATAAATAATACCCATTTCAAAGGCACTATGATATTTCCCAGATAATAATTAATACCATGAACAGTTAAATTTGAAGTACATATATTTTAAAGTACTGTTACATTTTAAAATAGAAGAAAAAAAATCTTTATATTTTCTAGGTTGAAGAGCTCTCAAGTCATCCTAGCTCTGCTCTATAGTGACCCCTTGTGGAGAAAAGAAGGAAAAAGGGGAGAGGAAGTGATTCCAAATATATGCATGCTATGTGGAGTTTTGATATATTTTAGCTATAAATAGGCAAGAACAGGGCAGTTTTGTTCTTGAAAATCTCTTGGTCAGAGACTTTCATTTAATCAAACCAGGAATGGTTTGCGTCCAGGTACCATATAATCTGAAACCCCAAATTTTTTGTAGGTTTAGATAGATGGTTCCAATTTTGGTTCCATCCAGCGTCCGCCAAGCTCTTTAACCTGGTTGAATGGTCATTCTCAGATCACTTTCTGAAGAACAATAAGGGGGCTGTTTTTAAATACTGGGCTGCTTTGTCAGTCAACTGGCTACATGAAATAGTTGTTCCTGCTTAAAACACAGAAATTGCAACTCAAACAGCAAATTAGGATCTGAAACTCACTTAGAATGGTGTAAATCAGGAATAATTCCACTGAAATCAATGGTGTGAGGGGAGTCAGGCCCTGCACAGTTTATATTTCCCTTATCTCGCTCCATTCTGCTAAAGTTGTCACCTGCACCAGCAAACAAAAAGCAGATGGCCAAGAATCACATAACCATCAATCTAAAACACCCACTGAATCCACCATGTAATCCAGCTAATAGTTGTTACCATACGATGAAGCACCCAGCAGAACCTCAGGGCCCTGCTCCCAAATGACTAACATCCTGTGTACACCAGTTTTAATTAAAGATATCAAAAGCTGTGAGAAAAGCGATCCAGCATCAGTTTCAAAAGGTCTGCAGGCTGGAGCAGAACCTGTTCAGTATGAGCTAATGTTCCTTGAAAGCAGCAGTAGGTGAGTATGCAATAAACTCCCCCCAATCCTGTAGTATTTGCAGATGAAGATAAAATGATTTAAAATAACATTTCTCTTAAAGTACATTTTGTTTTTATGGGAAAAGATAATCTAGGCAGCAGGCTTAGGGCCTGATCCTGTGCGGTGCTGAGCACTCTAAATGACCTCTGATTTGGGATTTTGTCCTGCTGAAGTCAATAGGAACAGGGGCAGACTTTTAAAGGTATCTAGATGCCTAAAGATGCTGGCTAGTTGGACTTTCAAAAGTGCTGAGATGCTTATCTCAATGGGAGATGGGTACCTAGGCACTTTTGATCTCATCAGGTTCCTATCTGCATCTTTGGTGCTTTAAAAATTTTCCCTTTAGAGTTTGCAGTGATGGAAGCTGAAGGAATATAGTGCGTGGAGAGAGAGATCTCAGTGGGAGTTGAGAATACTCAGCTCTGCGTCTTCCAAGAGCAGGTCACAAGTCTTGACCTGTTCTGGTGTAATGTGCATGCATCTCAGAAGGCCCAGTAGCCAGTCAGATTGTTCTTGTTCTCTCTGCTCTTTTATAAATATCTTATAATTCAAGGTCTCCTCGACCTTGATGGGGCTACTGGGGAAATCTTTATGTAAAGACAAAATGTCTTTGAATAATTTCTCCAATACATTAAGCACAAACATTCATTCCCTCAGCATTAGATGTGTGTCTCCTCTTCCCCCATCTACTTAGTTCATGAACAAATATATCTATTCTGGACAGTACAAGGAAAGCCGCATGCTGTGTTTTTGAATTACTGATGGGTTGTACACAGCATTTTGTCCCAATTATATCTTTGTGAGGTGGCTACTCCAGTAGTTTATTGGAATTAATAATCTTCTACACCAGGAATTCCATCATTTGGTAAACAAAATTGATTGGCCTCATCTTGGTGTGTAAAGGTCCATGTGACATCTTCGCATCCCCAGAAGCAGCAGCCCAGTTGACAAGGCTGTAGAGGCAACACTATGTTAGGATCAGGAATGATGAAATGCCAGACCTTTCTTTTGACGAAAACTACCAATTTCTATACATTGGACACTAAAGCAGCTTGCCTGTCCACTGGTAAGTACAAAGTACAATGAACACACAAGAATTTCACAGCAGCTTTACATTAAGGATTTAGCAAGCCTTACCCCCCCGCCAAAACTGCCACTTTATCCTGAGTAAGGGCTGCAGGATCAGGCTTTCTCGGGAAGTCAATGGCAAAATTCCCACTGATGCTAATGAGAGGAGGATCAGAAAGCAAGAGATGTCCTTATTTAGGTGAAAAATTCATGCTTATGGCAAATGCGGTCAGCCCGTCTGTGAATTGCTCCTCCATCACCATCATACTGTACAGAAAAGCTGTTGGAGATGGGTGTTCCATTGGAAGTTTAGTATTCAGGGATAAAGTCCTGAGACCAATTTTCCCCCCTCCTGCCCTCGTTTATTAATCCTCTTAGGGCAAGACACTCCTGGTCTCTGTCTGGCACTTTACACATACATAAAAAACATTTAAAAACAAAGAAAATAAAAATCTATTTATTGAGTGTTTCATGACATGGTGAGCATCCTCGAATACATTTCCTTCCATGAGCCTAACATTTTACAGGAGGAGAGCTAGTAACATAATGCCACATTTTCAGGTGCCCCTGAGTTGACTTTTCAGTTCTTCTCTCTCTCACTGATTCTAGAATCAGTTGAGTCCCTGGAACAAGTTAGAGCAGCCCCAAGGCTGCTCTTACTTATGCTGTCTGGAACAGCCCTCCTAGAGACCACTTCACTGGCTCAGTGTTGTCGGAGCATTATGGCCGCATCCCCTCCTGCCACTGGCCTGTCCCAACACACCTTGTATACCAGCAGTTGACAGAGATATGGCTATGCTTCCTTTACAACACTAAAGGATCCCCTACCTGATAGGAATACCCAGATGCCCCTTTCAGGCAATTTTCTACCTTCTCAATGCTGCTGGAGATGAGCAAAGCAGATATAAAGGGAAGGGGGAGGAGAGGGCATGTATTTGTCCCAATATTTCCTTATATCTATTTAACTACAATGTACAAAATGATACCCATAATATCAAGGCTGTAAATTCACTGATGCTCTTTGGAATTAAAAACAAAGGAAATAATCAGTGTGGCTTTGGCCCTCAGTGCATGATTCCCTGCCAGCCTCCCTGGTCCAAACCTACCCAGTCCCAATTTCATCTCACACACAGGGGAGAAAAGATGGGTAGGAAAAGATCACGAGGCAGTAACTTCAGCTGGGATGTTACTTTTCATTTCATCTGCCCTGTTGTCTCTTTGTGCTTGAGGGTTGGGCGAGGGGGAACTGAATTTCCTCATGGCCAGTTATCTTTCCTTTTTTTCCTTTATTTTTAGGTTTGCCCTTTCCCACATGAGCCCAGCACCCATATTCAGGCTCACCGGGAGAAGTGAACTCACTGATCCGGCATAAGGTCGCTTGCCAAGTATCCCCCAGTGAACAGTTTGCCGTGGCTCTATTTTTAATATACATTGCTGACCCTAATGATGGTCTATTGAGATGAGGGCAAGGAATGTCTGATCAAGTGGAGATTAATTTTTTACTGTGCTGTCTGGAAATGCATGAAAATGCACTCCTTTTTCTATTTAGACTTTCAGGATGCTTTGATTGATTGACTAGTTTACAAATGAAGGTGATAAAATTAGGTTGAAGACCACATACATTTCTTAAAATGAGGCTGGCTGGTTGTGGAGACAATGAGGTTTGGACAGATTGTATTGCTGGTTTAGGCAATCTTCTGAACATGTCAAGATTTATAGACCTGTACTGTAATGTTACAATTGCAGCTCACTGATATAGGTTTCTTTTCAAATTCTTTCCCATTTTATTTGAAAAAGGCCATTAGAGAGTTATAGACTATTGAAAAAGCTTTTTCTTTGCTAACCCTTAATAAACTCTTCCAAACAAGGACTACTGCATTTTTATATTAAATTTAGATCAAAATCTATAAAACTTGCTGTCCCAGGTTTGGATAATTTGATTATTATTATCTAAATGGATTTATAGTTCATATTGTTTCGCAGTAACTTACATAGTAAATAAAATGCAAGTTAAGGTTTGTACGAGATCTGAAGACACACTGGATTTTTCACTTTTTAGCTGGATTTCCTAGTTTTTGCAACCCATGATGAGAAATTATAAACACAAAATACTCAAAGTGCCACTGAAATTAATGTTGCATTGAGCTAGAAACAAATGACTATTAACATTTCCTTTGCCTCGTTATAACAGAAATATCCACAGAAGCCATGGGATTTTTTTTTAATAAAACAGACAAGATTTACCAAACAAATGAAAACAGAAGACAATGGGATTCATGCAAAATTAAAAACCTTTATGACATTAAAAATCATTACATGAGAAGAGGAATAGATAAGATATCAAAGTTCTTTATGAATTAATAATCAATTCTATTTTATACATTTTTGCCATCAGAATAATGTTATCGAATAACTTTGCATGTACTGAAGTCCTTGATAAGGGCTCTGCAGAAGCTGAAATTGAAGCAGTTTGTGGATCTCTTCCACCTGAAACGCTGCTGAGATGTGGCTGGTTTGTATGTCTAAAGATCACAAGGACTTGGAATGGAGGTTGTGGCAGGCTTAAGTTGTGCCCTTCCCCACATAATCATCTAGGCACAGGTCTTCTGACACCTGTGAACTCCACAAATACTAACAACTCAGAGCCATAGCTGATTCTCTGAAGAAAAACTCATGAGAAAGGGACAAAAGACACTCCCTTTCCATGTCCCCATTCAAAGAGATGGCCCCACTCTGTCTCTCTTCCACCAGTGAAAGCAGAGGGGAAGATTTGACTCTCATTGAAGACGACTTCCATTTTCATTCTGTGACACCTTTCACCCACAAGGATTCCAAAGCTCTCAATAAACTTTACATTCAAGAATCTTTGCAGCCACAAAGCATGTGTCCACTGATTTTGTTGGTATAACTGGCCTCTGATGTCGCACAGGCAACATTTGGTGGGACCACACACTTTCGTGCAAAGTAATTGCATTTGTGCCACAGCTGAGTGCATGTACACATCAAGCTGGTAATAGCTCTGTGGTTATAAATGTGATGAGTTACCTGATATACCGAGGAGTGTGTGTGAACATTCTGAGGGTGCAGTTTTAGAGGCCACATTAGAAAATTTGGCCCTTTATTCAATCTGAACTTCAAGGATGAGTTCCTCACTCCCACTGTGGCCTCTATAAGCTGGGTAAAAGGGCTGGGGTGGCATGAAGAGGCTCTACTATTTTTGAATTTGGCTGGGGGAGGATTTCACCCAGCACAGGCACTGGAGAAGACATCCATAAAGTCACCTGCCGAGTACACCTTCATGAGCCCTGTTGTAGGGGAATGCTGAGGATGGGGTGGAGGCAGAAGGAGTATGTTGAGGTTGGAACTTTGACATGCAGCTCTGTGAAGATCCAAGCAGCGTTGTGACCCACAGGACAGCCATGGGAAGCTGCCATAACTTAGATAGGCTCTCTGTTTGTCTATATTATTCTGGGGGGCTTCTCCAGCCCAGGATCAGGTGAGGCAAAAGTTATTTAAAGGCACATCAAATCCATCTCCCTAGACTGCAAAAAATGTGTCCCTCTTAGGCCTGGTCTACAGTACGCTGTTAAACCAATTTTAACAGCGTTAAATCGATTTAACGCTGCACCCGTCCACACTACACTGCTCTTTATATCGATTTAAAGAGCTTTTTAAATCGATTTCTGTACTCCTACAAAACGAGAGGAGTAACGCTAAAATCGATATTACTATATCGGATTAGTGTTAGTGTGGACGCAAATCGACGTTATTGGCCTCATTATTTTACAGTAGCTACCCACAGTGCACCGCTCCAGAAATCGACATTGGCCTCGGACCATGGACGCACACCACCGAATTAATGTGCCTAGTGTGGACGCGCACAATCGATTTTATAATATCTGTTTTATAAAATCGGTTTAAGCTAATTCGAATTTATCCTGTAGTGTAGACATAGCCTTAGAGGCACTATATAGAATCTCATCCAACTGCTTCTTTGGGTTTGAATTCTACCTCCATTGCTCACATTGAGTAGAACTTTGCTTCTCAGGTCAATGGGACTCCTCATTTCTCCATCTCTCCAGTACAGACCAAGAGGCAGTAATCCAAGTTAACAGTTTGTTTACATGTGCCTTCAAGTGGAATGTTGCCTTCATCAGAGATTGCAGGCTTCGGACCAGCGATACCTACCTTGATGCTGATTTCATCCTTAGAATAACACAAAGACACACCCATGTTTAAGAAGTTGAAGGTGAGCATAAAGTCAACAACCATACTAACCAAACTAAGGACGAACCTGCCTTTCCCAAGCAAGAAGGTATAGGAGTTCTTGTGATTATAGGCAGCAGCCTCCACGCTCACCAGCCAAGTACAGAGGTGAGTGAACAAAGAAGTGTTAAGAACAGTTTATGTGACAGTGTATGATGCTGTCTAAAGGGCAAGGTGATTGTCTACACTTATATCATCACCACTTTTATAAAAGTGTGATAAATCTTATACAAAGTATGCCTTGTGAGGTATCATCGGAAAAGTTATAACCTGCTGAGTATAATGATCTTGTTGTGGTGTGTGTATTGACACTGTGTATGAGGTTATGAAATTTTGCTATGTTTGTAACTCAAGCATGTTGTGAGTCTGAGAAACGCCCATAAGTGAGCTCTTTAGGAATAACAAAAGAACTGTAAAGAAAAGGCCTCTGTATGTCACCCCAAAAACACCTCAGACACATATACAGGAGGTGCCAGCAAAATTTGCAATTCATGAAAAAGACTAATGGCAAAGTATATCCACCACAGAACTGCCTGACTCATGACGCAGCCAAGATTTTTCCTGCAAAAAGGGTCAAGATATATACAGGGAGAACAAAAGCCCCATGCCACTTCTTTCCTACCCCTTCTCTGGAATGATGAATTCTAACTACGGATGGGGAATTTTCAAACGAAAGGACTGAGATCCCCAAAACTATTTGGGCACCCAGAGAGACTTATAGAAAACTAGCAAATTTAACATCCCTGCTATCATTTTGGACAACATACTTTGATCCAACTCTAATTCTATTTGCTTTGACCTTTTAGTAACTCTCATTCCTTTTTCTTAGTTAATAAATCTTTAGTTAGTTTACTAAAGGATTGGCTAAAGTGTTGTCTTTCGTGTAAGGTTCTGAGCATCCATTGACTTGGGTAAGTGACTGGCCTCTTGAGACTGGAAAAACCTAATGTGTGGTGATTTTTGGTTTTAATAACCTTTTATCATGGACGTCTTGTTTGTCTGGGTAGTACAGGTCTATTGCATCTTACGCGCATTTAACATGCGCGATTTTAGCTTTACGTGGTTGGCAAAAAAAAGGAAAAAAAAGAAAAACAACAATTTAAATACTGTTTCTGTACTGCGAGCGATTCCGCCCACCATTCAACTCAATGTAATTTTGACTATACGTGGTTTTCACTTTACGCACTAACCATGGAATGAAACCCCTGCGTAAGATGAGATAGACCTGTAATATAGGCTGGAGTGTCTAAGAGGACTGTCTGTGGCTCCATATGAAACTAATGTAGTAATCCAGGAGCACACATTTGTTGCTGGTTTGGCTAAGTCTAATTTAGGAATAACAAAAGACTCCCTGGTGTGGGAGTGTCTGCCCAGTTTTTTGACAATCTTACCTGAGAACGGTCTTCTCAGCTGTGACTCTTACCAGGCATGGTAACAAATTGATGTATGCTTCTGCATACACAGTGGATGGTAAGTTTTTGATTCTCAGTTATCAGGTGGAGTAGAAAGAGAGCCTGAAACATTTGCCTTTGTATCAGAGGCTTGGTATCAGGCTTGAGGCCTGGGCTCAAGTAATGGTCAAAGCTTTGCTGATATAAAGCAAAGTTAAGTTGTGAGAGAGGCAGGCCCTGCTCACAGAATCTGGCAAGACAAGGGCAGGTATTGAAGAAATCTACATTCCTAAATCATGCTAGGCACTCACGCAAACACATTCCAAATCATGGTACCAGAACACCTCAATACCAAACACATTCCCCAAAGATACAGGAACACACTGACCCATCCTAAGATAAGATGTTTTACTGAACGAACAGGTACAAAGTAATGGGTGGAGGTTAGCTACATCAGAAGGTGGCATCTAGTTACGTCAGAGGGGCAATACGTAATTTGTTCATGTCAAGGTGTAATGAGGTATCTCTGTCTGACTAGGGAGGAACAGAAAGTCGCGCTATTCACAGAGCTGGTACATTGTTATGGGGATACACTTATTAATGATCCAGTAGAATCTGTGGGATACTAGTACTCTGGCCTCGTTGACAATAAACCTTCATACCTTAATGGATCTTGTGGTCATCGGGCGATTCATTTGAGGTCTGCTGTGCCAGCTACCTGTGCAGAGCTGGGATGGCCAAACATCTAATCACATCAGTAGAACGTTGCTAGGGGAGGAATGATGAGATGCATGTCTAGAAGGTGCACAATGCCAGAATATTATTCATCTAATGTTCCAACGATGACAACATCTGGGTCAGTAGCCAAGCTCTACAACCTTTGATATCAGTGGTGGTTGCTAGATAGTCCACCTGTCCTTATTTTCCAAGGACAGTCTCTACCTTGGGGTATGTTATCCATGGTGCATGGGCTAGTGGTGTTTAATTCTCATTTTTCAGCCAGTTAGAGTTTGGTGGTTTTGATTATGCCATGGGGTTGTTGCATAAAAAGCTTATGTATAGATAAAACAAAACACATTCTGACTGGCTATTCAAGGAAATCTCTTCTCTCTGGAGGCAGAAGTTCTTCCTTTCCCTGACAACATCAGGAAACTATATTGGAGGAAGAGAGTTTGTTGGGAGTGGTGTGCCAGTCAAAGTCTCCTTTGCTCCCCAGCACAGGTGGACACTGTTGATTTATAGTCAGGTGAATAAACTTTGAATATCTGAGAAAAAAGTATTAGCAAGCACCAATAGAAATGCTTTCTAAATCTAGCTTGGTAACTGCTAATCATTATTGGGCTCATTTTCTCCTTAGTTGGTTGTTAATTAGAAAAATACACTGGCAATTAAAAGAACAACATTAAAGCAAAGGAAAGCAAGCCTGCATAGGAGAAAGGAGCTGAGCAGTCCTAACTTAAACACTGTTACCTTACTGTATCTGTTTTAATAAACTCTAAAAATCAAGTTTGCCCTCCTCTCCATCCATGGCAATATGAGAGACTCCCAATAATAGCTCTCAACGTTTTCTAGAAATGTATGAAATCTGGGAACAGAGGCATTTAAAGGTTTAGATACATTTGGAATACAGCTATTTTTCAATTTTATAAGCTAGCCAATCCAGGTGCCTGTTAGTCTACAAGTGTCTGCCATCTTTCTCTGGCTGTCAGTGAAAATAGACTGATGGATCACTTCCCTGTGTCACTGCTCTAGACTGGTGAGAATCAGTGAAATGATTGTGTCTGCCTCTACACATATCTGTAATAGATTGCCTAAGCCCTAAGACTCTCTCTCCCAGTTGATATGATGGAACATTGGACTGAAATCACTCTCGATGAGGAGGAGTCAGGACCATTTGTTATTTACTTCTTTGCTTGCTTTTTTCTTCTACCCTGCTTGAATTGTCCCACAAGAACGCATTATGGTAATCAGACAGAATGTATGTATAGGAATCAATCAAAGGGAAAGCCGTTACAAGAGTTATGACATTACAAAGTCTGTTTGTAACTTTTGATTTATGGAATTTTTCTGTTTTATAAATTGAGAGTGAGGCATGTTGGGATGGCTTAACCCTTGAACTCCACTAGGAAGATGATAAAAAAAAGAGGCATTCAAAAATTAAGACAGCACCCGTAGGACCAATCTTTTCTTATTCATTATTTTTTGATTACCACAAGAGGCTGCCTTTATCTGCCTTGTCTTTCTGGCTTGCAAATGTTTTTGTTTAAAATGTATTGTCTGTTCAGCAGCCACCAATTAAAGCAGGAAAACAAATAGTTACAGTCCCTGCCCAGAAGAGTTTATGCTCCGAAGCGCTGATCCTGCAAACACTTGTGCAAATGTTTAACTTTACGTGCTGTGGTTCCAATTTAGCAAAGCTTAAGGCATGTGCTTAAGTCGCATCGATATGCTTAAATCAATGGGACTTAAGCAGCTGCTTAACTTTAGACAATGCTTAAGAACTTTGCTGAATAGAATTGGACTTAAGCACATGCTTAAATGCTTTGATTGAGATGGGGTAAGTAGTCCCATTGACTTCAGGCCTTAGGCCCAAATCCTGCAAATCCTTATGCATGTGCTCAATTGTAAGCACATGAGTCGTCCCACTGAAGTCAAAGGGATTTCTCACATATGTAAAGTCAAACAAATGCATAAGTGTTGCACGGCTGGGGCCTAAATGCAGACATGACATCGTAGTAGAGAGCTTCAAACAAACAGGTAAAGGGAAGATGAAGGTAGAATAATAAGCTTGTATGGTTGTTTAGATTCATTATATGACTGTCTTGGTGGATCAGATGTATGTAAAATATGCCATATATAGTTATTTTCTCCCCCAGTCTAAATACTAGCTTTACCATCTTACTAATTTATCAACACTGCCTCGTTTTCAGAAGGGCATGGAAGGAATTTAAATTCCCAGAACATACTATATTTTTGTCATCAGGCACCCCTTTCTACCCAGAAACCCTCATAAATCAGCTAGCCTCTAATGTAATTATTATATTATACCCCAATATATAGTCCTTTCTCTGCCACTATGGTTTAGATCCCAGACATGCTGCTGTCTAGAAACAATGGATGTTCTTGGAAGTTGTTTTCCCATTTCGTTTTAATTGGCTCTGGTATCTTTAAGTGTGGAATGTTGCTTTGCCCTATTTAACAGTTGCTGCGTTCCACCCCAGAGAGAGATGCATTTCATTGGCTCCAGCATGAGTGTATACATAAGTCTAGTTTTCAGATAGATTAAGAAACAATGGTGCTGGTGAAGTCTAAAAAAGCTTGTATCCAGAATTTAAAAAAAAATATTTTAGCGCTCGCTAGAGAATTAAGCTTGACCAGCATGGGAAATATTGTAAAGACCCCTTTTTGACTCTTTGCATCATTTAATATATATGAAATGGCAGAGGCTCCGAAACTGAGTAGATGAAATGGACACCCCCATCCCCAGGGAGCCATAAGGATAATGATCCCCTTGGAACTGTTTTTGACTTTTTTTTGCAGAAAAATTATTCAGCGTCTCCAAAAATCACTGTAAAAAAAATCTGATTTTTAGAAGTCCCCATGACAAACTTCCCAACCTAATGACTAGTTTGTATTTTCAAGGCTATCATTACAAGAAAGTGAAGTAGCAGCTAACTTTTATTTTTTTAATAAAAATGTAAGCTAGGCAGAGTAAAATCTAAAGCATTCACCAGACCTCTAAAGCAAGTTGCCATACATATCTTTTCTAATTCCTATGCACCCACATTGCAAAATTAGTGGAGTAAACACCGAACAGTATTTTGCCCATTGTTTGTTAGGTGTTGGGGGATTCTTTAGGGTTAAAGGCAGCATAGAAAGGTAAATGATTAAAGATGCATCACACCAGATTTTGCTCTCATTTACACTTGTGTAAATCTTGATTTCCTTCATTGGATTTCAGTGGGACTCGGATTTTATTATTTCTTTATGTACAGCAATTTGATCTTTATTGCTTTTTCACTGGGCCCTTTCTATAAGATTCTTCATAGAAAAGTAAAATTAAATTAAAGCCCATGGAAAGTGTGTTTTAACCACTCCAAAAATGCTGGTGGATTTCCTATTAGGCACAGACACATTCCAGCAGCATGTTAATTTAGGTGTCTCCAGTAAGCTTATTGTTTAAACTTAACAAAACAGATAGCACAAGATAAATGAACCTCATGCCAACTGGTGATTTAATTCATATTTGGGGCCCGATTGTGCTCCCATTCAAGTTGACAAAATTCCCATTTAATTCTATGGGATCCGGAACTGGGTAAATTTAATTTCTTTGACAAAGACCTGTCCGAGGCCCCCCATAGTAAGTCTGCAGCAGCTCTGAATAAGTTGCTGTGGAAGGGAGCTTTGAACCAATGCTTAGAACTGGAAAGGGAAAGCAGACAGGCTATGGGAGACTAGCTCAGTAGTTTGAGCATTGGCCTGCTAAACCCAGGCTTGTGAGTTCAATCCTTGAAGGGGCCATTTGGGGATCAGGGGTGGCTCTAGAAATTTTGCCGCCCCAAGCACGGCAGGCAGGCTGCCTTCCGCGGCTTGCCTGCGGACGGTCTGCTGTCCTGCGTCTTCGGAGGATCCCAAAGCCGCGGGACCAGCGGACCCTCCGCAGGCACGCCTGTGGGAGGTCCGTGGGACCAGCAAACCCCGGAGCCAACCTGCCTGCTGCCCTCACGGTGCCGGCAGAACACCCCCAGTGGCTTGCCACCCCAAGCATGCGCTTGGCGTGCTGGGGCCTGGAGCCGCCTCTGTTGGGGGTTGGCCCTGCTTTGAGCAGGGAGTTGGACTAGATGATCTCCTGAGGTCCCTTCCAACCCTAATAATCTATGATTCAGTGTTTCATCTCTGCAAACCTTTGGAAGGATTGAGGGCTGAATTTCATTTCCAATCCCCCACATAATGCCCAGCCTTTCTGTGGATTTCATGAATTTCACCCTCTAATTAACGATCTCTCTATGGTATGTCTAGAATGCCCATCACTGAAAAAGCTAAGCACTCTGGCCTCCCTTCAGCAAATCATTTAAGACTGTGCTTAACTATAAGCATGTGAGTAATCCCCTGCCTATTCAGCAAAGCACTTAAACACGTGCTTCATTTTAAGCACCTACATATAACTGATTGGCTTAGGGGTTCTGCTGTTTTGGGGCTTAGATAACTACACAATAGCTATTGTAGACTTTTCTGAAATAATTTTAAAACCCTCATTACATGCATTTTTATTCTTCAATGGCTATTTCAACAACATACAAGGAACATATTAAATGTTTCCTTAGACTCACTGTACATTGAGTACATACCAATTAATAATTAAAAACACAATACAGAGGTCTAACAGGGATGGTATAGATATGTATCTATTACATCGTTGTTAATCCTCTGTAAATATGTTTTTAATAACCCTGTGGTATTTCGTCGACATACAATAGCTGTCTCGTTAAATCTAAATTAAATGCATGATTAAGCTTATTAAAAATACTTAATTTAAAATGTTGCAAACATTCTTCATAGTATGTTCCAGCGTTCTTATGATCATTTTTCAGAATTCAGATTAACTGACTAGGTTTAGAGAAATCCCTGGTCCTATATGCTATACAGCACCTTCTTCTGAATGTCCATTAAGAGACTATGTAATTTCATGCTATCATTTTATAAACACAGAACTAGTCAATGAGATTTATTTATGGGGAAGAATGCTCATGTACCAAAGAGAAAGGATGCTTTTCAAAGGTCCGTATTGCTTTTTAAAAAATAAAACAAAGGATCTAATAAAGGAAAAGAGAAAAAAAGACCTCTGTTGGAATAACAATAAAGAGAATGTTGCTGTACATGATTTTTCATTTATGGATAGCTGGAGACATTAATATACTTGCCTATGGCTTGTGCATTACTATTACCAGCTATGCAGAAATGAAACGTGATTTACAGCAACACATTCTTTATTGCTATTCCATCATATCTGCTGTCTTTTCTGGATTCGGATTGGCTGGCTGACTGTTAGAATGGGATGATGCTGGACTGCACAGTAGCCTAATGGGTATCAACAAATGCAGCAGGTATATGTGACCTGGGATTTTTGGGGTTTGTATACCCAGCAAGCCAATCACAATGCAGAAAGAACAATAGCTGAAGCTTTAACTGCTCTTCAAGTTTCCTCATTGAATCCCTCGGTAACTGATTATATCACAGAAGTTATATTAAAAACACATTAAACACCAACTAAATCAAGACTTTTCATGACTTTTTTAAAAAGCAATGAAATTCAGGACAAACACTATGCTCTGCCTGAAGATCACCACCTGGAGAGCAGAACTCTGCATTTCACACATTGTATTTTTCAGATGAAACTAAAATGAAGTCATGTGTTTTATTCATTTTATTATTTCCTGTGCTATTTATATTGGCATTTAAAAAACATACTGCAGGAAATTCAAATTTACAGCAACACTTTGCACGTCTGTAGCACCTTTCCTGCAAGGATCTCAAAGGGCTTGACAAGCATGAATGTATTTAGTTTCACCACATCCGTGGGAGGTACATAGTGAACTATAAAATGATTTATTTTTATGGCTACTTTTACAAATGGGGAAACCGAGGCACTGAAAGCTAAAGGCTGGATTTTCAAAGTTCTGAGCAGCTGCAACGCCAGCTGATGTCAATTGGTGCCATGGCACGCAACACCTTTGAATATCAGGCCTTTTAAATGATTTGCCCACGGTCACTCAGGAAGAGAATGGCAGAGCTGGGAATGGAACCTTCAAGTCTTTTTTTTTAATTTGTGTGTCTTAACCACAAGACCATGATTACCTATTGTAAACATAAGAATGGTCATACTGGGTCAGAGCAAAGGTCCATCTAGCCCAGTATCCTGATAATGGCCAATGCCAGGTGCTTCAGAGGGAATGAACAGAACAGGTAATCATCAAGTGATCCTTTCTCTGTTGCCCAGTGGTAATAGCCGTTGATGGACCTATCCTCCATGACTTTATCTAGTTCTTTTTTGAACCCTGCTATAGTCTTGGCCTTCACAACATCCTCTGGCAAGGCGTTCCACAGGTTGATTGTGCACTGTGTGAAGAAATCCTTCCTTTTGTTTGTTTTAAACCTGCTGCCTATTAATTTCATTGGGTGACCCCTAATTTTTGTGTTATGAGAAGGAGTAAATAATATTTCCTTATTTACTTTCTCCACAACAGTCATGATTTTATAGACTTCTATCATATCCCACCTTAGTCGTCTCTTTTCCAAGCTGAAAAGTCCCAATCTTATTCATCTCTCCTTATATGGCTGCCGTTTCATACTCCTAATCATTTTTGTTGCCCTTTTCTGTACCTTTTCCAATTCCAATATATCTTTTTTGAGATGGGGCAACCACATCTGCACACAGTATTCAAGATGTAGGTGTTCCATGGATTTATATAGAGGCAATATGATATTTTCTGACTTATTATCTATTCCTTTCCTAATGATTCCCAACATTCTGTTCGCTTTTTTGACTGCCACTGCACATTGAATGGATGTTTTCTGAGAACTATCCACAATAACTTCAAGATCTCTTTCTTGAGTGGTAACAGCTAATTTAGACCCCATCATTTTAGATGTATAGCTGGGATTATGTTTTCCAATGTGCATTACTTTGCATTTGAAGAGTCTGCCATGTGTTCATAATACAATAAAACCCTATATAATAGCACTCAAGGAACCAGCAAAAATAAGGTGCTTAAGAAAGGTGTTCTTCAAATAACCACAAATGGAACAGAACTACACCCAGTGACCTCTTAAAACAGGATGTAGGTTGCTAGAAAGGGTGGTCTTTTATTTACTCATATATCAGAGAAAACCGAGAAGGCTGCTGCAGGCAATATGAAACACAGGGACTTTGCCTTGCAGAACGTCGTGCCCACATTTTCCTTGGTTTTGAGCTTCATGGGTGTGTATCCCCTACATTTCTCTATGAAGTCTAGGCTTTTGCCTTTACCTGGTTCTGCACTAAAATGGCATGGCACTGTGAAACCTGCTTCATTGCATTGTGGAGTAAAGCAAGGCAGATTTTCACTTGAAGTTCGACCCATGTGTTCTCTGAAGGTTTTGAATTTCAGCATATATTTTGGACACACCTGGACTGATTTGTGGATTATAACAAAATCCCAAACCAGGTGTGTTTTCTGTGACTCTGGGTTTTGTTGTAAATATAGTACACACCCCTAAGTATACCCTATTAGCTTCTTTCTGCTGAATCAGCAGGTCCCTTGAAACAAATGTAAGAAATATTTATGATACTTCCTATGTATGAGCATTGTCAATCCAACTTGGTGTTCTGGCTCTTTTGAGTCCTGGTGTTTTGTCTGTTTAAAAACACAGGGAGATACAACGTCCATAGAAAAATCTTGGCTGGATGCGTAGATAGGTTTTACTAGAGATATGGGACTTCTTCTAAGGTTTGCCTCAGGGATGGGAGAACATGTTTTGCCTAATTTTGAAACCACTCAACTATTATGGATTTGAAAGTTCAAGCCCAACTTGAATATGATCAGGATTGCAGTCTATTTAAGAGAGGTTGTGAAGAAAATATCAGAGAGAGGAGTGAGAAGAAAAAATGAAACAAATACAGTGAAAAAGAAAGACTTAGAACAGGGAATGAGAAAGCAAAATAAATGTGAAGTAAAAGTGAATACAGTCTATGTACCACATATAAAACCCTGCTTGTGCCTGCCTAGCTTCTGGGGGAGAAGGGGTTCTTCTAGTCCCTATATACATCACAGATTTCCTTCTAGAAAAAAATGGATCTTTTAAAACTAAACCTTCTTTAGAAAAAGAGAAATGGCTTAAATGGCAGATTAAAGGTTTCTGAAATCAAACAAATTTTGTGTGCCCAGGGAGTAGCTGGAAAGATTTGTGTAATCTCTGACTCTGCTGGATTTTCTCATCTCTTGTTCATATTGCAGAAATGTTAAAGAACTCCCCACCACCAATGGTGAATTCACCCCATGTGCAGAAGGCCAGCACCAGGGCTATGCATCACTCAGGTTCCACTTCAGTCCTCAAAATGTGCCTTGTGCTGGCCCTCTGCACAAGGGTGAATTTCACCTACTGTCAGCTTTCATGTGGGATAGAAATCAATTGCTGACAGGTTATTATGGCTGTGCTGTAAACTGCTCAGTTGGTTCTAGAGATGAGGGAGAACCAAAATTCCAGACACAAGGACTCCTGAGCTGTTAGGCAGTCTGGATCCGGTTCTGGAGTTGAACCTCAACACTGGTTTGTATAATGGACCAAACCAACCCCCCAGATCTTAACACCCCTAAACTTCAGAAAAATCCCAGTCCAGCTGAGGTTCTGAACTTTTCAAATCAGGCCTATTGCTATTTAATTCTGTCCTTTTTTGGGAGCATGGGGCAATAAAAGAATGATCCATATTAATAGAAGAAAGCCTCCCATTCTCCCTTGTGCAGGGTCTGCTCCTGGGGCACTACTTCCCCAAAAGGAACAAGGAAGGGAGGTGAATCTGAAACCATTCTATGGGACTGGGTGAGCATTGGTACACTAAGAAGAAGGGAGACAGGTGCAGCTCCTGAGCTTCCTCTTAGGTGGTGTATCTCTGCACTAGCCTCTTTTCAGGGCTGTAGCTACATGTAACAATTTAACCGCAAGTGAAACACCATTTCTCCTGCACACGGGAAGATGACTGGACTTTCCAGATTCAGACCCAGTGCAGTAAAGTGCGTTGAAATCAAGGGGGTTGCATCTGCTTGCACCAGGTTCAGCCCTGTAGTTGTAATTCTTTATCACATGAAATGGAGATCCCCATTTTCATGAGCAGTATCAAAACAGTATCAAACAGTTTAGAAACAAACAGAAAGGGAAGTGTCAGCAGCATTCACACTTCTATATATATTAGGTCTGTAAATCCAAGGTGCAAATTGTTTTTAGAAATCTCAACCACACCCCTTATAATATTGTCATTTGTAATCAGCTCACTATGAAAACAGGGCTTTCAAAGGGTAGAGAAATCATTTGAACTTGTGATCTACAATAGATTTGAATATTCAGATAAGGTCATCGGTCAGAGCAGGGATGACAGCTACGGTCAATAAACAGGTTCAGTGAGACAAAATCTTTTTGTCTACATGGGAATAGCTTGAAGAAGAGAGGTTCTCCAGAGGGATAAGACAGATTAAATTTAGCTGTGTCACCATTTTATTTCCAGGATGTTTAAAGCATGAGAGAAGTGCTTGGTGGAACTGCCATGCTGGCATGCAGATCCTGCTGACGGTGTCAGTACGATGCCACTAGGTCAGTCATTCTGCCTCAATCTGAATATGAGTTTGATGGAAACTGATGTATTGGAGAGATTAAAGAAACAAATTCTGGTCTAGCTTCCGACCATTTAATTCTTGACTGGCTGTATGAACATTTGAACAAAACGAACAATAACAAAACAGCATCTCCTTTTGCAAGTGGGATACTTTTCTCTTTGGTGTTTGGATATTTTGGCCAAGATTTCAAAAAATGACCAATGGTTTTAAGTGCCTCAGCTTGTGCATTTTTGACTTGACACATCTCAAATGTGCCTGATCTTCAGAAAATACTGAGCACCTGCACCCTAAAAATCAGGCCCCTTCAAGGTGTCTCAGGTAGGGTGCCCAAACACTATGATACTCAAAGTAACTAGTTGCTTTTGAAAATCTTGACCTCTATTTTAATGTTAGTAAAGAATTAGTACCGTAATTAACAATACAATGTGGTGCTACTTGAAATTCACTGTTAAGCAGGAGAAGTATTGTTAAGATCACACGTAAGAAACTAAGGATCATTAACCTTTGCCTAGGTTATAAAATGGCCCATTTGAGAACTGTTGCCAGTGAATATATTACTTTGATATCAATTGGATTATTGAGTGAGAGGTTTTACATGATGTTTGGTATGATGATATATGTATGGTTACAAACTGTTTATGACAAGTGGAAAAGCCAATAAAAGTTTAATGCAGATTTAAGTAGATTTTCCCCCTTTCCTTTAGTCTGAGTTAATTTATGCATATGTAACCCTATATTTTCAAAAGGAGCCACCTTGTTAGTTGTAATGAATAGAGACTGCTGAATTTATCAGTCAAACTACAGTGGCTGCATCTAGTTTGTAGTGGCATTTCCACAGTAATCTCATTTTTAGAGATACAGGATACAAACACACACACGTAATAGACTTTCAGATGCAGGCTGGTTCTTTTAAATTCATGCCATGTGCTTTTCTCCACAGTGCATTTATTAAGGATACAGTACTTCCCTCAGCCTGGATTTTCTGAGTCTTGTAAGTCACAGTCTCAGCCTTTAAAGACCATCATTTGTGTGGGTAAATATTCATCTGCCTTAGACACTGGCATAAAAGTAACTGCATCGTTGTAACTTCTGCACCACAAATGCCATTCCAATGGGCCTTGGTTGTAATCCTATCTTTGCCACAGGTCTGCTGCATGATTTTGGAAAAGTTACTTCATTCTGTGCCTCTGTTTCCCCTCCCACCCTTTGTCTGTCTTGTCTGTTTAGGATGTAAGCTCTTCAGGACAGGGACTGTCACTATGGGTTTGTACCAGGCCTAGCACAATACTGTGGTCTCTAGGCATCATTGTAATGCAAATAACTGCTGATAACAGCAGCCTTGTGTCAAGATAAGGGCCAGCTGTGAAGTTGGAATGAGAATTCCAACTTTTACAAAGTTCAGGACGGAGGTTGAAATTTGAGAGTTTAGTTCAAGCCCGTCTCTGCTAATATGTACCATCTTAAAGCTTTAGCAAGTCAGTCCTCTTTCAAATTTATAACAGCCTATGTTTAAAAACCTGACAAACCAAAATGTGCTCTCCATAAACTATAGTGGCACAATTCGTGCAGCTGTAATGTAGGTTGTGTCAGCATTTCCATTATACTGTACACTGCTATTTTTCAGGGGTTTAGATCTTGGCTATAAAAATCCATCTGGGGTTGAAAGTTGGCAAGTAAAAATCTCAGCTAGGGAATGAATTTGTTTCAACCAAGTTTGAACAATAAAGTCAATTTACAATTTGGGACGGCACAGAAGAAAGAGCTGTGTTTGGGGAAGTATCTAATTTTTAAAATTTATTTTAAATCTTACTGTTCATTTTTAAATGCAATGTTTTATAGCTCAGGAACCAAATTCATTCCTGGTATAACTCAATTGACTTCAATAGCTTACGACCAAGATTAGTTGGTCCCTATGTGTACTCACATAAATCTATATATTTCAGTCAACTTTCTGACCAGTCAGTGCTTATGGGTGCAGAAGACAGAGGAAGGGAGTCTGCAGAAGATGTGTCCCCTCAGAACCCAAGGAGATGTTCTTTGTGACAGAGATGGTTTGTTCCAGGACATTGCCTAGGACCTGGACTGGTCTTCAAATTTGTATGTATGTGTCCCTGACCCAGCAATGGCAGTGCTCCCTCCCACCCTTGTGCAGCTTATCCTGGTGTGCTCTGGAGAGGGATAACTTCAGTGGGGTTAGGGAAGGGAGGCAGTCTGTGGGGCTCTCAGCCAGAACACAAGGACACATTAGGGCTGGTTTTGCAATATATGGTCACCAATTCCCAAATGGGCAAGAATCTGGCCATTGACTTAAACACTGCCAAAAAAATTTAAATTGGAGAAATTAATACCAAACCTAAATACACCTGTCTCTTTATGGTTTACGCATAAATTTATCCTTCATGCTGTCTCCATCATTTAAAAACCCATGATCGACAAACCTGAGTACAATTTAACAAATGAATGGCACTTTCTTGAGTCAGACCTACAGGACCTGGCCCATTCTCACGAAGGACCAAACAGAATTTTCTGCTTATCCGATCCTTCCACAGTAAAAATTGGTGTTCCGCTCCTTTAGCCTGCTGAACCCACAAGATTTGCAAGGCTCTCTGGGGAGCCACAGCAGGGTTCTGCTGATGTCTGGAGAACAAAGCTCCACACTATCTATGCATCCAGAGGTTTCTCTAAGCACTCCCTAGATGGGTAGTGGTTTCATGTGCCATGGAAGGGAAAGCAGTGCAAATTCATGCACGCTCAGGTTGTTTGCAGATGGGGTTTAGAAAGAGAGAGGATTAGTGGGGCACAGATATTTTTTGAAGCTGCAGAGGAGAACATGACAAGACTTTGTTAATGGTCAAGGAAGACACTGATGATGTAAACAAGGAGGAGAATAAAAAGAGGCAAAGGAGGCCAGCAGGCAGAACTCAGCAAAAAGCAGGGCCACCATCTAATAGATATCTGACCTAGCCTGTCCAAGGTGCTGACCAGCAAACCAGATCTAGTGCCGATCCTGACTTGAAATGGAAGCCTTGTTGACCAGACAGTAATAAAGAGATAATCCCTAATCCATAATCTCCATGGCCCAGCCTGGGGAAATGTGTACTGCTCATGTCTCTGTTGGCTTATTCTGTGCATAAATAGGGAGTGGTAGCCTCTAGGGTGTCCACTTAGCATCTTTCACTAAAGCTGTCCAGCTCCAGCTCCTGGGCTGACCATCCCCTGCTAAATTATTTCTCAAATTTGTGCAGCTTGTCTGCAGCTGGGACTGGAAGCAAAAGAGGTGAAATTGGCCAAGAAAGTCTGTTTTTACAAGATTTCCAGCTCAGTTTTACAGACCCAAGAGAATTTGTGATATAGTGTATAGACTTTGTGTATAGTTCAGATAAGCTTCAAAACTTCAAAACTAAGCCTTTGGAGATTCCCGATCGCTAGAATGTACTCACATCCTCAACAACAAATGCGAAAGTGTTCTTCGTAGTTTTGGATGAACAGACAAGCAAAAGCTACATGTAGGTTGTGTTTCACTTAAGTGAATTAACACTGATTTAGCTACCATATATATGCTATGAGCTCTGCGTATTATATGTTCTTTCTGTGCATGCTTCATCAAGGGTATGAATCTGCTATTGCCATCAGTTAGAGGAAGTAGTTTGTTAGTTCTGTAGAAACTCATGCTTTGATTCTATAGCTCCCAAGTTCAGTTCCCAGTGAAAATTTCAGGAGTCACAAATATTCAGCTGGCCAAATGTTTGTTGTATGCAATGCTGTTGTAGCCATGTTGGTCCCAGGCTATTAGAGAGACAAGGTGGGTGAGGTAATATCTTTTATTACATGAACTTCTGCTGGTGAGAGAGATGCAAGCTTTTGCTCTTACACAGAGCTCTTCTTCAGGCCTTTGCTGTTATTACTAGATGCTTATCTCACAGTAATGCCTGTGCTCCCCAAGCAGGATCTGGGATGCATTGTGTGAGAAGCTATATAAACACATTAAATTATATTGTCCCCGTTGAATATAAAGGTCCTGGGAATCACATGAAATTGACCTCATTGCTTTAATTCATGATCATATTCACCAGTCAGTGACTGAAAATATTTGACTGTCTCTACAGTGTAGCGTCTGTTGTGTCCTGTCTTGGCATCTTAAATCCTTCCCTTCCAGGGGTATGGACTGAATGACCTGCTGGGACTCTAACTGCTATCTATGGTCCTAGACCAGGAGTGGGCAAACTTTTTGGCCCAAGGGCCACATCTGGGAATAGAAATTGTATGGCATGCCATGAATATACACAAAATTGGAGTTGGGGTGTGGGGTCTGGTTGAGGGTGTCGACTCTGGGGTGGGTCTGGGGATGAGGGGTTTGGGATGTGGGAGTGGGATCTGAGCTGGGACTGAGTGGTTTGGAGGGTGGGAAGGGGATCAGAGCTGGGGCAGAAGTTTGGAATATGATGGGGTGAGGGCTCTGGCTGGGGGTGTGAGCTCCAGGGTGGGGCTGGGGATGAGAGGTTTGGGGTTTGGAGGGTGGGAGGGGGATCAGGGCTGGGGCAAGGGTTTGGAGCATGGGGGGAGGCTTAGGGATGCAGGCTCCAGGCAGCGCTTACCTCAAGTGGCTCCCGGAAGCAGTGGCATGTCCCTTCTCTGGCTCCTACGCTGAGGCTCAGCCAGGTGGCTCTGCATGCTGCCCCATCCTCAGGTGCCTCCCCTGAAGCTCCCATTGGCTGTGGTTCCCGGCCAATGGGAGCTGCGGGGGTGGCGCTTGGAGTGGGAGCAGTGTGCAGAGCAGAGTCCCCTGGCTGCTCCTACACTTAGGAGCCGGAGGGGGGCCATGCTGCTGCTTCCAGGAGCTGCGTGGAGTGGCGCTCGACCCTGCTTCCTGGCTGAAGCGCCACAGCGGGACATGCCCCAGACCCTGCTCCACAGCAGGAGCTTAAGGGGCGGATTAAAATGGCTGGTGGGCCGTATCCAGCTGACGGGTCATAGTTTGCCTACCCCTGTCCTAGAACAATGAATAAACTACAGTTTCTATCCTTCAGTCAGAATCCTTCAAGTTTATGCTGGGTTTTGAACCATCAACAATTTCATACTTTGTTTAGATAAAGGAGCTAAGTACATTTTCTCCTTTCTATGGAACCTTGTAACCAGAGGCGCTGACTCTGTCAGTTCCCAAGGGGTGCTTGACCCCTGCTCCTCCCCCGATCGTGGCAGGTGGGAGGCAGTGTGAGGGACGGGAAGTAGCTAATCGACGAGGCCCGCCAGTGGCCGGGAGGCGCAGGGAGGGAGCAGGAAGAGCTCATCCGCAGGGCAGCCAGTGGGTGCTGAGCCCCAGAGCTCCCATGGAGTTGGTGCCTATGCTTGTAACTCCTGGAAGTGCCCATAAGCCTAAAAAAGAAGGATTACTGGAAGGACACATGAAGGCTTCCACTGTTGAGGCCTCTGTTGAGTCAAACGAAGACCCTAGCCCCTTCACAATGTAGTAAGCCATGCAAGGTCAGAAATTCGTCTCTGAGGCTAGACCAGCCACATCAGCAAAAATTCACCCAGCCTGTGGTAGCTGGCCACGGAGACTGGCAGGTGAGTGAAGTGCTCAGAATAATAAGCTCTCAAGCCCCCTGGCAGTTTATGTTTGACTCATCAGACAGTTAAAATGCAGATCTGCAGCCAAGGAACACATTTTTTTTGGAAAGGGATTTACTTACAGCCTGAGGCAGGATTAGTTTCCCTAAGTAGCCAAAGATCTTTGGCCAACATTATCAGGATGTCCTCAGAACACTAGAACCCATTTGGGGTTTTGGTTTAATTGCTGTTACCTGGCTACCTCCCACGCAGGGGGCTAAGGTTCACTGGTGTGCCTGTTCGATAGATAGCTGCATGCCTTCATTTCCCCTCTGGATTTATATTCAGGAAGTTTGTCTCCTCTTTTGATGCTGGCAGGAGTTAGCTCCACTCTTAGCTTGGGAGAACCCTGCAACACTTTGAGCAACACCATTCATTTTCACCCATTTTCTTACAAACAAATACAGCTTGTGGCAAAATAAGATACACTCCTGGAGCTCCTGAACATGCCTCCAGCTTTACTTTCAATCCGTAAATATGATCGTAAACAATGCAAAGGTACAATCTGCCTTTTCTCCCAGGCTGCTGTCTATAGATTTTCAAGCACCATAGCCATATTCCATATATCTGCATCTTCTTTCACTTGGAATGGATGGAAAACTCTTTTCGATTAATAGATTTCACTATGTCGAAGACTTACAAGGTAATAAACCTGGGTTCCTGTTACTACAACAAAGCATAAGGCAGAAGTTACATGTGAGAGGATGTAACTAGGTGTTTGAGTGATGGCAGAGAAGGGTGCTGGACTGGAAGAGAGGGCAGAGGGGGATGAAAGTGAGAAATGGGGACAAGGGGAAGGAGAGAAAGCAAAGGTACAAAGAAAGGATGCAGAGAATGGTTAATAGGGCAGGTGACACAGGGAGGTTATTTACTGATAATGGGGAGAGATTGTGGGAGAGAAATGAGCAGGAGCTGCAAAGTCTGGACATGGACCCAAACTTTCCCAGAGCTCAGGGGTGTTTGAGTACAGGGGTTTTAGTTCAAGCCCACCTCTAGATTTCAGAGGTGGAAGAAAAAGCAGAAGTTGTGAGATGAAAGAAGATGAAGGAATGAAACAAATGAACCTTCCCTAAAGTCTAGGGGTGTTTGGATCTGGGATTCTGGCCTGGGTCTGTTTGTAATTTCATCCCTAATGTTTCTGATAGCAGGATCCCTTTCTCTTTCCCCTCCATGCAGTGTACAGACAGATTTCCATGTTTATGGCCTAAGGAATCGTGCATTATAAAGAAGACTTGTGCAGCTTGCTATAAGGCTGGGAGAAGGTGAGAAGGTGAGAAATTGCTGGTCCAGGATGGCTGTTATTTTATAGCATTTTCTTTTTCCCTCTAACACAATTGGATACTTGAGCCAGTGGTGGGAAGGACCATCATCTACCACATTAGTCACCAAGCTTGATAAATAGTATTCCCAAGCCACTGCCATAAATGCTGTTTGAAAATTGCAAATCCACTCTGCTGCTGCTGGGTCCAGCCAAAAGGAATTAATTTATAACCACGTGTATAAATTTCATAGATAGTATCATTGCCGTTCTGCATTTGACTTATAGTACATATGGGGGGTGGCTTGTGGCACAGAAGCAATGTCACTCAGTGTAATTCCAGTGACAATCATTCTATCTATCACTTTGTTATAAATCAATCAATATGTCGCGGTAAGTTATCAGTCCTCACCTCTCAAAAGTTGAAAGAGTCGGGTACTGTGTTCCAGGTGTTGCTGATTATGCTGACTCATGCTGATATCACTGCAGATAATTCATGACTGATTTTCCACAGCACTCTGATCCACTAAATGATGTTTCTCAATGTCACCACATTTAAAAAAAAACAACACATCAGTCGCCCAGACCCTTCTTACAGCTCCATTAACTTGCTGTAGGTTAAACCACCTGACTTTTTTAAACCAAGGATTGTTTGCACATACTGTAGTAAACCTACCACTCTGATTGAAACTGTGACAATCCAACTGGAGCCCAAAATGCCATGATGTATATCAGTCCCTCCCAAAGGCAATTGGCCTCGGGAAAAGTAAAAAGAGTAGAGGCTCCGTAACACTCAGCTAACATGTAACTAGCTTTGAAAGTGCACTGATGAGAAGAAGAATGCCGAAATATTAGGGAGCAATAGCTTGCAGAGAAGGGGAAAGGTTTTGAAATCAATGGAAAGTCATTTTGGAAAATAGAGAGTTATATAGTTAAGCAACCTATTGTTCACTGTAATGAGAAAGCATGACTATTCATGAGTATGCTACAGTATGTGGCTTGCCAACTACCCAATCAAGGAACATGCTCGTTCAGCCATGATTGAGGGCAAAACCCATAATATTTTATTGCTATTAGGCCTCAATGTTGCATGTTTTTATATGGACTATAGGGTGTTTAATAGCCATGCAAAGCTAAGACTTTCTTGCATACATTAGAGATGGACATAGGAGGATAAATCCTACTGCAAGTTGTCTACACTAGTTCTTCCATTATATCTGGAAATATATAGCCAGGCAATGGTGTGTCATTTGGATCCATCTGAATGGGTTGTGTAAACATGATGTTGATCTCATCCAGTTTGTAAAACTGTAAAAAGCTCTGCAGGAAGCAGTGTCAGAGAGGCTAATGTGGGACTGCAACTTTTTGCTTGAAATAAAGACAGCACTTTAAAAACATCAGGAAATAATAGACTTATAAAGCATCCAGTAAAATAACCAATAACACAAAAAAGTAAAGGAGAATACACTGGTTTTGGCAGAGTGAGAGAAAGGTTACCATTTTGATGTTATAATTTCTGTGAAATAATATGCAAATAATGTTATCTCCCGTGATGGGTTCATGCCACAAAATTCAGATCAGTGACGCTCGGAAGTCTGTGTGTCCTGTCCTAGAGAGGGGACATTTTCAAAATTTGAGTCCAGATCCAGTTATGGATTTCAAACAACCCCAAAGCTAGAGAGTGTGTGGATGTGAGGATTTGGTTTGTGTCTATCACTGATTTATGTTATAACCCTAATTTTTCAATGCAATTAAAATTAAAATTAACAAGACAATTTTACAGAAAAGTAAATATTTCTGTATACTCCACTTTAAGGATGACAATATGTATGTTTATATTTTTGAATGACTATTGTTTACATTGAAATCCCTGTGCTTTAGGGTCAATTTTTCTTCTTAAAAAATGGAGCTACATTTCTTTTCTGTGATAGAGGATTTTTCCCACTTCTTCACCGTATGGAATTATTTGACGGTGTCAAATGTTTTTTGACTTTGATAAAAATGTATTGAGGGTCAAGATCCTCTCTTATTAGTTCACATTTCTATTTAATAACCTGCTGCAATGTCAAAAGATACAACCATCATATTGCAGGTCTAAGAAGTATTATGCACTGCCATCCTATCTATTGATGCACATCAGACATGTCCATGTTATTCCATATTCTGTCCATTCCAAAGAAAGGCTAAAGGAGACAGAGGGTACAGATCTTGTTAGGTACAGCCTCTGACACTATCACTATCAATTGTCTTTTGCTAGTGCTGATCATCACCTCAATTATCTGGTGTCCAGCCTACCTGATAGGTTTTTGCAAACTATAACTCTTCTGTCGATGAATATGGAATAATGACAGCTGGAGGCAAATGGACAGAATATAAAAGAGATCAGCCAAAAAGTATTGTACACACACACACATGTATGTATTGGTCTATAAATTAATCAAAAGCTTAAACAATACATGTCCTGTGTTTCATAAGACTCTGGTTTACAGTATACTAAACAGAAGGACTAGAGTTAATAGTGGCTTGATTATGTTCTTTTTTCCTTCTCTTTGCTATTAGAATAAAATGTCTTGAAAAGCAAAAGGTAAATTTCAACAATTTGTGCAGCATAGATATGTGCAATTTATAGCAAAAGAAACCAGTTTTCATAGACATGTATAACCAGTTTGTTTTCAATGTAAGGGATTTTGTTTTCTAAATGATTTCAATACAGAAATCATGAATCAAGGAGTAAAAAGAAATAAAAATCAAACAAGTCCTTAGAGAAGGTGCAGTGGTATTTTAGTTGTATTATTTTTTACTCACACAATATGCTGCACAACATGAGAAAATGGATTTTAGTGCAATATTAATTGAAGTTTTTCCAGTATAATGTTCATGAGGTTAATTTGAAAAGGATACATTACCAATATATTTATAGCATTTAAATAAATTAGGATTACACTTTATACATCAATAACACAGCTGTTAAATAATATTTTTATTCTATGTAAATTCTATCCATTCATCTCTGTTGTGTAACAAATGACCATAATTATAGTGCTTGATTGGTAGGAAGGTCATTGGTAATCTTGTAATTTCTCATTGGTGTAAAGAGAGAAAACAGAATTATTTGTGATGAATGTATTCAACCTTTTGCATACTTTGGTACTTTGAACCATGCATTAAAATGCAGCAAGAAATTAAGTTCTTCACTTACACAGCATTTTTAATCTAGTGCTGTTGATTTGTTATAACTGAGGCATTTAGAATGCTTTTGCTGAAGGTTTTTCCCTGTATATTTTGCATTTTCTTCCTTGAAAACAAATGAGGATTGAAGATGCAAAAAAAAAAAGAAAGAAAGAAAAGTTACTCTGTGCCAGCCAGGAATAAACTTCTGGCACTTAAAATTACAATCTTTTCATTTTATTTTGCATCATGTACTTTTGCATAAATGAAGAATAATCAAACCAACCATTTCTTGAAACCACCAAGCTGTAAATAATGTATGAATGAAAGTAGAGAAACAAACTTCTGAATAAACTCCTTTTCTAGTAACCAGTACACAGATCGCAAAAGAAGACAAGTAGTTGAAATATTTATCTGCAGAATTTCACTCATTTAGTCTTATTGAGAGGTTTGCTTTCTATCAATAAAAGAGCAGAAGCCCAGTTTTTCCTATAAAATTCAATCACATATAGGAAGGGTGAATTTTCCGGATATAATAATTAACCTCATGCTAGTAACAAAATCTTTGCCATAGCTGGTGACGGTATTCTTAATTTATCAAGATGTACAGTAAATGATTCAATTTAACTACTGCATTTTATACATCTCATTCTAGAGACATACATATATTTTCTAGTGGAATATATGGCAAAATCATTATCTTTACATATGGGAATTAACATGGTATACTGATTATTAATCATAGAGAGAAAAATGTTAGAATGAGCAGTATCCTATAGCTGGAGTATAATTACTAATATTGACACTGGAAATGTCTTTGGAAGCAGGGATTCATGAAAAGGGAATTCCTTTTAATGAAGCTTGGATTTAATCCTTTTATTCTAATAAAGTGTAATCAATTGACGCAGAACATTTGAAGGTCTAGTTCATCTTCTGATTAGATCTCAGTTGTTTTTTAAGGCAATGGATACTGTGAAAGAAACTTAAGTTAATAGGCTTTTGGTCCACTAATCCACACTTCCCGGAGTGAGTTTGAGTTTTGAAGGAGAGCAATTTGGAAGCTGTCTTAGCATAAATCTAAAGCAAGTCTGTGGCTGCCTAGGGGGAACAAGCCCCTTAGCATTCACCAAGACATGCTTCAAGGAGATTCTACTCTTAATCCAATTTACTCAGCCGAATAAGTCCCACTGCTTCAGCTTGCCAACAAATTAAAATCCAGCTTCATAAAAACACCTTGAATTTGGAAGGTATTGGCTAGCCCGCTAGACTTGAAACTTCATTTATTCTGGCTAACTTCTCAATTATCTTCCCAGCAGTGGAGATGTGTAAAAGTGAAAAAATCAATAGGATTCTATTCCCTTTCTATTGGAACGGGAAAAATTAATGAGATAGGACACTCTCTTAATCAGAAATAAATGTTTTAATTCAGATAATGACATCGTTTTCCCTCGCTGAATGATGACAAATGCTGGGTTGCACCCCCAGTAGAAGCAGTTTCAATTTTATTGTAAATATAAAAGGTATCGATCGGGGAGATGTACAAACCCTATTGCTTACAAAAGCCATTCGGGGGGACTGGGAAAACTATTAAACGCTGGGTCAGAAATCAATAAACAACACTGAAATGTAGCAGAGGTTGCCCTAGGCTTTGTGGCATCTTAGAAAGCCAAGTGGCAGAAATAGTGACAGAAATGTCTCTAGTGCAGCAATGTTAGGGATGAAGGGGTCAGACGTTTAATCTCTTCTGAGCTTTGACAGGTCCGGGTAACAGAACTAATGTAGTCCTTCCTAGCTGCCTTTGATTTAAATACATGCTGATTCATCGGACCGCTGACTGCAATTATTGTTTTTGATTGTGCAAATATATTGGTACAGAAAATATTGTAGGTATATTTTTTGAGAGACAGAGTAAAATTTGTTTATGTAAATAGGAGTTTTATTTTTCCTCTTTTATGTATATGACCCCCCCAAAAAAGCCTCTGAAATAAGGGCTCTGACCTCCTAGCATGCTATTTTTAAAAAAGAAGGTATTTTTGCACTATACAGATAATCCAGTATGACATAATTTGTAGCAGTTTAATGAACAGGTTTCGTTTTTTTTTAATCAGAAGCAATTATTATTTAAAAAACCTTCTTCGTTGTGCCAAAATCTCATATTGCCCTTGAACAAATCAAAATAACCCTTACTCCTCTGTTCTTAAGTTGTTTTTCATTTAAAAGTGGCATATCTGGTCCTTACAGGAATCTGTGAAAATATTCATAAGAATCCGTTAAACACCTAGAGTTACTGTTAAGTACATGCTTGACAGAAATTGTCTAGAACAAAGAAAAATACAGGTGAAAGAAGACTGTGCATGGAGGTGGGAGCTGATTTGTCAACTATGACATTGATTTGAAAGATTTAAAGCAGAGGACTGAAACTTTTAACAACATCATTCCAGAAGCAGAGCCAGAGCCAAATAAATAAATAATAAAAAAGAGGGACTTTGCCTTCTGCTCCTGGAAATGCGGCTTTCCCCTTGACATGGATATGATTATAAGATTGGTTAGGGTCAGGTTACCCATCAGTAGGTGAAATATTCAGGTGCTGAGGATTTCAGTTTCATCTCACCTCACATATTATGTCAGTTCCATGTCATTTCCATCACTAGGAATGATTTGAGGGCTTGCTGTCCCCCCTGTTATTGCGGTCACTTGACCCCAGATGTAACTTCTGTTTAATACCATCATTTTAACAAAGCCTAGAAGTAGCACACACACACACACACACACGCCATCACTTGACCTTTCCCTGCCTGACACCTGCCAATTGGCTCTGGTGTTAGGTTCTGCTGCCCCTCCGCTTGCGACAAATGAATGTTAAGGCCTCAATGAATTGGTTCACATTTGAAGTTATATTTTTTCATTGCCACGAGCATTTTTTAAAATTGAATCGCCTTTTTATATTTTGTCCTGTGGTAATGGTATTTTTCCCTGTTGCATTTAGATTCGGGAATATAGATTTGGTTTTGTGCGTAAAAACAATATTCAGACTATTTCCATGCTAATTTCACATTTATTATATTAAAAAAAAATAAGCAAAGTACTTTTTTAGAATGTTACAATGGGAATGTTTTACCCAGTCAAATCCTTTCCTCCTTTATATTTAACTTGTGTGCCTAAATCCACAGAGCTAGCTTTTAAAAAGGACTTGTAAAGCATGGCATACCTTTCATCATGGTAGAATATGTCGTGGTGACGCAGAACCCCCCACAACATTTAGGAAGCTACCATGCAATTAATTAGTCACAAGATATTATTATTAGCAGCTCCACAAGACTCACTTGCCCAGTCACAAAAGAAGGCTCACTGTGTTGTATTTTTTACTTCTTTATTATTAGGCTGCCCATTAGAGTTGCTGGAGATAACAGATTTAACGAGAGGGGACTGCAGGCAGGCTTTTCTCACTAAGGGTTCCTGAATGTTGAAGCTCACATTCCCATGTGTTCACCAAGCCACAAACTGATGACTTCCAGGTACCCTGCAAAGCCTATCTGCATCATTAGGGTGTTGTGCGTGTGTGTACTGTAGAATAGGAATTTGGAGAGGATGTTTTAGGGCTGAGGGGGGGAGAAAGATTTTTATTGGAATTGTGCCAATTTGTACATTTTGGTCAAGATTTTTAAAACACGGATGCCTAAATTCAGGCTTCTAAATCCATATTTAGACACCTAAATAAGTGACCCAATTTTCAAAGGCACTGAGTGTCTGCAGCTCCCATTGACTTTATTGTGAGGATCAAAGGGTTGAGCACTCTTTGAACATCAGGCCCAGGCCAGTGAAACCACTAGACGAACTAGGCGGCTGCCTCGGGCATCAAGATTTGGGGGCACCAGAGAGGGGTGCCCCCCATTTTTTTTACACTGTTGCTGGAAAATTAATGAATAAAGAAAAGAGAAACATCGCTGAACTTGCATCTTAATTTGTCATTCTCTCGTACATTACAGCTATAGCCTCCGCCAGCTCTGTAAGTGTACTGCTTCACTATGGTACAAAGTTGCAATGATATCATTTTTCTCTTTATGCGCAGCTGTTACCTGTTCTGACAGGTTGTTTATAATGCTAAGTTTACTAGTTTTCAGAGGTTGTCAACTGAGGCTAACTATTTTTGTTGAGTTGTTTTAGATCTAAGATTCTGGCAATCGCTGCTGCATCATTTTGCTAATACATTGTGTGTTTATCATGTGCGAACATGCATGTGTAGGTTGCTGAAATTTGTCGTATTGATATTGTTAGTTGTTGTATGACGGAGTATCTGCCAATCTAATTTTATAAATTTTATTAATAACAATAATTGGATATTCTAAAGATAGAATAAAATGTAGTCGATTTTGATATGAAAGAAGGAAGGAAGGAAGTATACGTGAACAATGCCACATTATGTAGTATTCATTTTTGAAAGTTTTTAATAAGCAATGCTCCAGGGGGGAAGGGGGGGGCGCAAGGTGGAAGTTTCATCTACGGTGCAAAATATCCTTTAGGAGAAGGCTCAGCCGCATGGTGCCTGGACTCACTGTATGTGGATGAAAAGTTTAGAACAACACTAAGTTAACAATTTATTCCCCCAAACAGGGAGCACATTTATTGAGACCAACCCATCTGACCATTCTGAAACAACTAGAGATGAAGAACACCAGCCAATAAACTCAATGCTAAGCCATTCCAAAGGCTGTAGTTAGCAGGAAAGTTGAGCAGAAATTTGTTTTATATTGTGGCCACATAACTATACTATAATACAACATCACATAATCCATTCTCTGGACAGGTACAGCCCAGGGAGTGGCAGTGTGCATCACCCTTGACTTGGAGGGACCCAACCTCCAAGTGCATTAATTTTTTGGCCTCCGCCTAAACTGCCTGTAAGAAGTGTCAGAAACAACACCAGGTGAGAGTGATGTGGACACCAGCATGTTAGGAATGGGGCACACTTAATATAGGTCATCATCTGGCGACTACATTTGTTCACTCATTACGAATCAGAGACTCATTCAGACCAAACAGGAGAAAGGCCCTATGTCCCATAACCAATCTCCTGATCCTTCTTCAGCTCTATAAAAGCAAGCTAATTATCTTTAACACAAAATGCAGCAGAAGGAGAGGTTTTCAACAAGAGCAGGAAGAACCAAGAGTATTGCTGTCGTAAACAGATGGTTAAGGGTTAATGTCTCTTTTACCTGTAAAGGGTTAAGAAGCTCAGTGAACCTGGCTGACACCTGACCAGAGGACCAATAGGGGGACAAGATACTTTCAAATCTTGGTGGAGAGAAGTCTTTGTTTGTGTTGTTTTTGCGTCTCGGGGGACTGAGAGAAGGGACAGTCATTCCAGGTCTCCAATCTGAATCAGTCTTTCATGTTTCCAAATAGTAAGTAATAGCAGGCAAGGTGGATTAGTCTTATGTTTGTTTTCTCAACTGGTAAATGTGTCTTTTGCTGGAAAGATTTTTACCTCTGTTTGCTGTAACTTTGAATCTCAGGCTGTATGGGTGGGAGTCCCTCTAGTCTATATGAATCTGAGTACCCTGTAAAGCATTTTCCATCCTGATTTTACGGAGATAATTTTTACCTTTTCTTTCTTTAATTAAAAGTTTTCTTTTTAAGAACCTGATTGATTTTTCCTTGTTTTAGAATCCAGCGGATTGAGTCTAAACTCACCAGGGACTGGTGGGGGGAAAAGGTGGGGGATGGTTAATTTCTCCTTGTTTTAAGACCCAAGGGGTTTGGATCTTGGGTTCCCCAGGGAAGGTTTTGGGGGAACAGAAGTGTGCCAGACACAGACTTCTGGCTAGTGGTAGCGTACCAGATTTAAGCTAGTAATTAAGCTTAAAAGTGATCATGCAGATCCCCACTTCTTGAACCCTAAATTTCAAAGTGGGGAAAAAAACCTTGACAATTGCATTGCCTTCTGATGGGTGATTAAGGAAGGAATAAGATATGAAACCTGGCCCCATTAACATTCTGTTCAGTATAGACTCCTGACCTCCTGTACTCCTCTCCTTAGCCCAATACATACATACCCTTAGAATAATTGTGAGTCTTGTCCTTCTTGTTTTCACTTGGCAGCACTATCCACATGTTCCCATTACGCCAAGGCTGACCCAGTTCACATACTGGGATCTCTTAAAAAAACCCTCTCTTTGTAGAACACACTCAGGCTATGTCTACACTACGGACCTTGCAGTGGCCCAGCTGTACCGCTGCAGCTACGCCCCTGTAAGGTCCCCGTTAGCCGCTCTATGCTGGTGGGAGAAAGCTCTCCTGGCAGCATAATTAAACCACTCCCAGTGAGTGGTACAGGAGGTCAGGAGTCTGTGCTGTCCCACCAACACAGTGCTGTCCACACTGGAGCTGTTGTCAGTGAAACTTATGTTGGTCAGGGGTGACCAACAAAAGTTCTGACAACAAAAATGGTAGTGTAGAGTAGACAAAGCCTCAGACGGGGCAGAAGACAATTGAGGAGAGAAGCATATCTACTCTGGTGGCATTGACTGGGCTCAGAGAAGAGCTCTACACTTCAGTTAAGAGATGAAGAGGCAACCGTGGTAGAATATGCTGCAGTCATTTGGAATGAGTTAAGCTATTGTCAATAGGTCACAACCTCAAGCACTTTTCTCAGTTAAAACTCAGTCAATGAGTAAATGCAGAACTGAGGAAGTAGGTCAGCTTTTGGTGCAATACCTACACCACTAATAACATATTGTCAAAAGGCAAAATCCTGGCCTCTCCTCTATGGGTCCCCAAGGCCTGGAACCCAGAGGAAATGCTGCATTAGTGCTGTGGATGGGTGGGTGGGGTGAACACATCCCACACAGAGGGATTCTGCAGCCACTGCAGACCAGAGCCCTACTCCGCTTGCAAAGCATTGGACAGAGATTTGTGAGTGGGCTGGGGCAGTGTTGGAGGTGTAGTTATAGAGTCCACGAAGGCTATAGCTGTAATATTGCCAACCCCAAACATTTGAAACCAGGAATCATGGGATTGGTTTAAAATCACAAGATTTATAATAGTAAATAATAATTGTTGTTAATTGATAATTAACCATTAATAATTAACCATTAATAATATTGTGGGTTTCTTTTTCTTTGCATTTTGGTTTCTAAGGCTTTAGGGTACATTCAGGTCACTCTTTCAAGCTTTTCTCCACCACCATGAGGGCTAGCCACTTCTTATGTGTAAAAATGAAAGCGGAGATGCTCAAGGCTTCAGATGACCCCAGGAGCTGAGGGTTTGAGAAATACACCAAATATTGCAAGATTATGATAAAGTCATGCAAACTGGAAACATTGCAGTTGCTAATCCGGCTTGGAGGTCGCATGATACCTCTGGGCTGGTGGAGAAATATTTCCTCAGCTAGCTTGTACATTCCTCGTATATAATCTTTTCATTTGGGCTAACTCACTTAATTCTCCAGAAGTTTGGTAAATAGATATCAGTCTAGGACCATCAAGTGGTAGGTTTATTCCTTTGGCAGCTATATAAATACTCCTAAGGAGTAATAAGAAGCCACTACCACACGCAGAATTTAACACTGAACCCCTGATGAGATATGGGATAGCATTTTGGAGGCCTGACAGTCAACAGTCTCTGATGCTAGTATGTTTCCCTTTCCTCTGCCCGTCTGTCTGTAACTCCTGTTGAGACTGGTATGAGTTTAGCTTGTGAAAGGACTGCAAGATTGTGTCCCATACATACGTATCCTGTATCAGACAGGATGGGCAGAACTGTGGGTGTTTTCCTATCTGTTTGAGCAGCATCTAGCACAGCAGGGCCTCAGTTGTGGTTGGAGCTTCTAGGTACAAATGATAAATATTAGCTCTGCACACTGCTGCAATACAGGTTAATATAAACCATTAATAATATGATTGTTTGGTAAATCGTCAAAGCTCAGGATTTTATTTAGCAAAACCAAAGCCAGGCCTGGCCTGAATCTGGATCCCATTCAATCTGAAACCCAAAGTTCAGAGGACGGGAGATAAGTTGGATACATGGTTCCAGATTTGGCTTATCTCTAATGAATAAACTGGTATAAAAAAGTACAAAAATGTCCTCTTTATTATTATAGACCCAAATCCTGCCCTCCCTCCTAATATGTAGGGTCCTTCCTGCAGCAGAACTGGTGTTGTCTGAGGAGGATTTGAGCAGCCCGTACTGATAGTGACTTTATTTCCTTTGCAAGCAAGCTGTGATTGAAGGGGGGAGGGTGGGTGGCGGGTCAACCATGGGGGCGGGTTTTCATCAAAGAGAAACAAACAGAACTGTCACATTGTAGCCTGGCCAGTCATGAAACTGATTTTCAAAGCTTCTCTGATGCGTAGCGCTTCCTGGTGTGCTCTTCTAATCGCCCTGGTGTCTGGCTGTGCATAATCAGTGATCAGGCAATTTGCCTCAACCTCCCACCTTGCCATAAACGTCTCCTTACTTTCACAGAGATTGTGGAGCACAAAGCAAGTAGCAATAACAATGGGAATATTGGTTTTGCTGAGGTCTGAGCAAGTCAGTAAAGTGCACCAGCGCACCTTTAAATGTCCAAATGCACATTCTACCACCATTCTGCACTTGCTCAGCCTATAGGTGAACAGCTCCTGACTACTGTCCAGGCTGCCTGTGTATGGCTTCATGAGCCATGGCATTAAGGGGTAGGCTGGGTCCCCAAGGATAACTAAAGGCATATCAACATCCCCAAAAGTTATTTTCTGGTCTGGGAAGTAAATCCCTTGCTGCAGCCATTTAAACAGACCAGAGTTCCTGAAGATGCGAGCGTCATGAACCCTTCCTGGCCATCCCACGTTGATGTTGGTGAAATGTCCCTTGCGCTCCGCCAGTGCTTGCAGCGCCATTGAAAAGTACCCCTTATGATTTGTGTACTGGCTGCCCTGGTGGTCCAGTGCCAAGATAGGGATATGGGTTCCATCTGTCGCCCCACCACAGTTAGGGAATCCCATTGCAGCAAAGCCATCTACTAGGACTTGCACATTTCTCAGAGTCACTGCCTTTGGTAGCAGCAGCTCAGTGATTGCTTTGGCTACTTGCATCACAGCAGTCCCCACAGTAGATTTGCCCACTCCAAATTGATTCCCGACTGACAGGTAGCTGTCTGGTGTTGCAAGCTTCCACAGGGCTATCACCACTCGCTTCTCAACTGTGAGGGCTGCTCTCATCTTGGTATTCTGGTGCTTCAGAGCAGGGGAAAGCAAGTCACAAAATTCCATGAAAGTGCCCTTATACATGCAAAGGTTTCACAGCCACTGGGAATAGTCCTACACCTGCAACACTATGCGGTCCCGCCAGTCTGTGCTTGTTTCCCGGGCCCAGAATCCGTGTTCCACAGCATGAACCTGCCCCATAACATCATGATCTTCAAAGTACTGGGGCCTGCGCTTTGAGAGAATTCTGTGTCCATGTCCTCATCACTCTCATCACTGCGCTGTCATTGCCTCCTCCTCGCCTGGTTTTTCAGGTTCTGGTTCTGCATAAACTGCACGATAATGCGCAAGGTGTTTACAATGTTCATGACTGCTGCGTTGAGATGAGCAGGCTCCATGCTTGCCGTGGTATGGCATCTGCACTGAAAAAAGGCTTGAAACGATTGTCTGCCGTTGCTCTGGGGAAGGGCAACTGACAACATGGTTTACAGGGAATTAAAATCAACAAAGGGGGTAGCTTTACATCAAGGAGAAACACAAACAACTGTCACACAGCATAGCCCCCTCAAGGATTGAACTCAAAACCCTGGGTTTAGCAGGCTGTTGATTTCACGGAGGGAGCGGGAGCAAATGAATACAAAACAAATCTGGTCTATTTCTTGTTTTGATCCATCTATCTTTTACATCTTAGGCTGGCAGCAGATGGTGCAGTATGACTGCTAGCCATCATCATCTCCTGGCTGTTCGCCACAAGATGGGAATGACCTGGCTCAGTCACTCCCATGTCTGCCCAGGTACCCCTGACCGACCTCACCAAGGTCGGCTAAAAGAGCACCCAGGAGTATGATGAAGATGGCTACCAGGCATAATGCACCGTTTGCTGCCATGTCTGCCAGCACCCAGGAGACACTGATGGTAGGCTGAGCGAGCTCCATGCTTGCCGTGGTATGGCATCTGCACAGGTAACCCAGAAAAAAAGGCGCGAAACAATTGTCTGCCGTTGCTTTCACAGAGAGAGGGAGGGAGAGAGGGGCCTGATAACATGTACCCAGAACCACCTGCGACGATGTTTTTTGCCCCGTCAGGCATTGGAATCTCAACCCAGAATTCCAATGGGTGGGAGAGACTGCAGGAACTGTGGGATAGCTATGGGACAGCAACCCGCAGTGCAACGCTCCAGAAGTCGACGCTAGCCTCGGCATTATGGACGCACACCGCTGATTAATGTGATTAGTGTGGAAGCATGCACTCGACTTTATACAATCTGTTGCCAAAAATTGAATTCTGTAAAATCAAAGTAATTCCGCAGTGTGGACACACCCA
Organism: Chelonoidis abingdonii; assembly: GCF_003597395.2. Classification (NCBI taxonomy): domain Eukaryota; kingdom Metazoa; phylum Chordata; order Testudines; family Testudinidae; genus Chelonoidis; species Chelonoidis abingdonii. Next base: position 18,128,697 of record NC_133775.1, read on the forward strand.
TAAATGCCTGACCTTCTGTACTCCTCTCCTTAGCCCAATACATACATACCCTTAGCATAATTGTGAATCTGGTCCTTCTTGTTTTCACTTGGCAGCACTATTCACATGTTGCCATTATGCCAAGGCTGACCCAGTTCACGTATTGGGATCTCTTTAAAATACTCTCTGTAGAACACACTCAGACTAAGTCTACACTACGGACCTTACAGTGGCCCAGCTATACTACTGCAACTAAGCCACTGTAAGGTCTCCTGTGTAGCTGCTCCATGCTGGTGTTGTGATGCTTCTACTCACCCACTTTACCCCAAGAGTATAAGTGAGAGGTATCAAGCTGAATGTAGGGTGTACGTGCGTATGTCATGATATTGTGCATTTGAACTGAACTGAAAATAGAAACTAACATTTACATATAGCATGTGGAAACCAGTTTTTAAAGAATATCTTCCTGACAGAAGACATGATGCCTAACTTTTCACTGAGTAGACCTCGAGGGAATTAGCATGATGCAAAAGCAGTTTGGTGTTTTGATGTGTTCAGTGGTTGTGTCCTCATAATACTTCACCCAGCCTCTGATTTAGCAAAGCACCTGAGCACATGCTTTAGATCTATCGTTATCCAGCAAAGCACTTATATATGTGCTTAAGTCTTCCTGGAATACAGCGGGAGTTAAGCATGTCCTTTAGTGCTTTCCTGAATAAGAATAGATTTAAGAATGTGCTTAAAGTTAGGCTAGTGCTTAAATTCCTTACTGAATCAGGTCCCAAACTCCCAGCCTTCTTCAAGGCTGTGGTTCTCAACCAGGAGTACACATACCCCTGGGGGTACGCAGAGGTCTTCCAAGGGGTACATCAACTCATCTAGATATTTGCCTAGTCTTTCAACAGATTACTTAAAAAACACTGGCAAAGGTAGTATAAACTAAAATTTCATACAGACAACAACTTGTTTATACTGCTCTATACACTGAAATGTATTTATATTCTAATTGATTTATTTTATAATTATATTGTAAAAATGAGAAAGTCAGCAATTTTTTATGACAAAATTCTTTGGCCAGAAATGGCAAGAACATACTTGCAACAAAACGGAATGGTGTGGCGTTGACTTGCATTGGTGGAGGGACGGACACAGACAAGCCGGACAAAGGGGAATGTGCTGTGACACTTTTGTATTTTTACGTCTGATTTTGTAAGCAAGTAGTTTTTAAGAGAGGTGAAACTTGGGAGTACACAAGACAAATCAGACTCCTGAAAAGGGTACAATAGTCTGGAAAGATTGAGAGCCACTGCTCTAGGGTATGTCTACACCAGAGCTGGAAGGTGTTATTTCCAGCTTGCGGAGACATTCCAGCACTAGCTCTGAGCTAGCACACTGAAAATAGAAGTGCAGTAATGGTAGCAGGAGTGGTTAGCTACCCCAAGTATACACCTAAGGTCTTGGACAAGGTAGCTATCTCCCTCCGCTGCTCATGCCGCTGTGGCTGCGCTTCTATTTTTAGCGCACTAGCTCAATCAGAGCTAGCATGGCTATGTCTCCTGAAGCTGGAAATTAGCTCCAGGGTAGACATACCATTAGTCTCTGAGGGCCTGATTCTGACTGGGAGTAATCCATTGACTTCCCTTGATTTATGACGGTGTAGCTGGGATCAGAATCTGGCCAATGGTTGTACTGTGATGTGCAGTTGTGGTTCTATTGCCGCTATCAGCTTACACACTTGTTTTTTCACTTCACTACCTCTTCCCAAATTTTAGTCCAGGTATATTGCTCATTAAAGACCCATTTTTGTTTCCCACTTTTTCTGCAGACACTTGCATTTAGTTAACTGTGAAATAAATAAATAACTTGCAACAGGCTCGTACTAATATCTTGAAGGATTCAAAAAGCATTTTACAAACTACTGATATGGTTTAGTCTAATAATTTAGTTCAATCTATTTTGTCCACTAACAGAATGCAGCCATCTCAGGGCTTGAACATTGCAGCTGCTTACCAGTACTCAGCACAGTAGTTTAGCAAAGCGAGGAATACCCTACCCAACTGACAATGCAGGGTAATCCAAATGTGAACCTAGATAGGACATCCAGGTAAATTAACACCTTTCCTGTTACAAAATGTTCCATGGATTGTTAATAACCATTTATGCCGAGGATCATGCTTTTATTGGCTGGAATCAGGGTGTGTCTGGCCAGCTGAGAATTCCTACAGTGTTGGGGGCATGCCCAGGGCAGGAAGGAGTATGGCTGGAATGCTACTATGCTTTGGCTATTTTCAGCTGACAGAAAGTCCGTTTGGGGCAGGGCCAAGACAGGTAGAGAACCAGAGAGCTGCAGCTGGCTCACTGTTGCCCCACCTTTGCTGCACTGAATGAGTCTGGGCTGCAGCAAAGAATCTGGCTTTACGTCTCATTCCGTGGGCTGCACCCTAGCACCAGGTGGGCCATTGGTTTAATAGTGACCAAGAGGAAAGACCTTCTGAGGGTACGTCTACACTACAGGATTATTCTGGTTTTATATAAACTGGTTTTGTAAAACAGATTGTATTAAGTCGAGTACACAAGGCCACACAAAGCACAATAATTCGGTGGTGTGCGTCCATGTACCGAGGCTAGCGTCGATTTCTGGAGCGTTGCACTGTGGGTAGCTATCCCGTAGCTATCCCATAGTTCCTGCAGTCTCCCCCACCCATTGGAATTCTGGGTTGAGATCCCAGTGCTGTGGTGCCAACCACAGAATGTGGCGGGGTGTTCTGAGTAAATGTCGTCCCATCATTCCTTCCTCCATGAAGACAACGGCAGACATCATTGCCTGCCTTTTTCCCTGGATTCTGCTGGCAGCGCCTAGCATGGCAACCTATGGAGCCTGCTTTATGCCTTTTGTCATGTCACCATATGTAGTATGATGCCGTGACAGAGGCGGTACTACAGGCTAACACGCGCAGTTATTTGCCTTTGTTGCAAGGTCCAGGCCGTACGGTGTGACGTTTTGTATCTGCTGTGTGCTTGTAACATTGGCGATGAGATGACGGTGTCAGTCATTCTGTACCGTCATGCTGGCTCGTCCATGGTGCTCCTGGCTGACCTTCGCTGAGGTCCGGCGGCGGTGCAAAACAACAAAATGGAATGGACTCCTGGTCATTCCTCCTTTATGTTGTATCTAAAATTAGAGTCAGGCCTGCCTAGATATGGGCAAGTGTACTAGAAAACCAGGGTACCAGAGAGCACGCCGTCATTGTCAGATCCTGCAGAAATGATGCTGTAAGCCCATTCTAGGGGGTGCCCCAACAACCCACTCCGTGCTTCCTTCCTCCCCCACCCCTTGGCTACCTAGATAGGTCCCCCCATGTTGTGTGATGAAGTAATAAAGCAGCAGAACATAAGAAACACTGACCCTTTTGTGAGATTAAAGTTGAGGTGTAGGCAGCCTGCAACTGCTAGATAGTCAGGCAGGCATTAAATGGGGAGGGGGAGAGGAGTCCACATCCCGTGCTATGCTGTCCAGGCAGTACGAATTCTTTTCTTTAGACATTAAAGGGGGTTGCTAGATGGAGCTCAGCCCCAGTTTGCTATGATGAGGAGGTTCCAGCCGTTCATGTACCATTTCTACTGGAATGACCGGAGTCATTCCTATTTTTACCCAGTGCCCCTGCGAACCTCACTGAGGCCGCAGGAGCACTCCGGTGAAGACAAGGAGGTACCAGTCCGTTTGCACTGTCCCTCTGGCACTGGGGAAGGGGGCGGAGAGAATGCTACTGTTCAGTCGGCAGCAACCGCGTCTACAGCAGCATGCCAGGAGCCATAGGGCGACATTAAAAAGATCAGAAATGCTTTTTTTCCCTTGCTTTCACGGGTTGGGGAGGAGGCGTAAATTGACGAGATATACCCTGAACCACCCCCAACAATGTGTTTGATCCCTACGGCATTGGAGTCAAGCCCAGAATGCAAATCTTTTCGGAGACCGCGGGACTGGTGGAATAGCTGGAGTCCTCAGTACCGCTTTCCTCTCCTCCTCCTGAGTGTCCTTTGATTCTTTGGCTTTCCGTTACGGCTTTACACAGCACTGCTGCTGTGAATCTGTATCCATAGCCTGGAGTTTTTTAATGCTTTGGGCTTTCGTCTTCTTGACAGCCGCTCTGATAGACGATTTGTCTCCCATATACGGATCAGCATCCAGTATCTCCTGTACAGTCCAGGCGACTCTTTGGATTTGGGACATGCTCGCACCCTTCGCTCGAGCTCCACGCTAGGCAAACAGGAAATGCAATTCAAAAGTTTGCAGGGCTTTTCCTGTCTACCTGGCCAGTGCATCCGAGTTCAGATTGCTTTCCAGAGCGGTCACAATGGTGCACTGTGGGATACCGCCTGGAGGCCAATACCGTCGATTTGCGGCCACACTAACCCTAATCCTACATGGCAATACCGATTTCAGCGCTACTCCTCTCGTCGGGGAGGAGTACAGAAACTGGTTTTAAGAGCCCTTTATATCGATATAAAGGGCCTCGCTGTGTGGACGGGTGCAGGGTTAAATCAGTTTAATGCTACTAAAATCGGTTTAAAAGCGTAGTGTAGACCAGGTCTGAATCTCCACTACCTCTTTTTGCAGCACTCAGATATTTCTCCCATTCAGGAACTGACCCAGTCTAGCCCTTCTTACTATTGGTGCTAAGTGCTAACACAACCAATCACAGCACAAAATAGAGGCGGTGCAGGTGTTGTTACTGGTTTGACATATTGTAAACATGTCTGTATACTAACATTTCTCATCAAGACCTTTTGGTTTTGTTCATTTGTTTTGGATAAGGTAAATGCTGGGCAAACATCTTAAACAACAGTTTTGTACAACCGGCCAAATAGACTGATTCAAGCTTGACAATTACTGCAAACAGGAGGATCTATAGAGCATTTAATACCAGAAGCACAAAGAGGAGCCCTGGGCAATATCCAAGTTTGGATGTCCTTGACATTTATAATTTATAGGAGAATGATCATTATTAACAATATTCATGCTCACTTTAAGATCAAAAACATAGATGCTACTATATGCCATTTATAGCTGGAGCTGATACAGTCTGGCATTTGCTCACAAGGGATTCCTGCTGTGGAAAATCTGAGACATCCCAGGCATTTATTGGCTGATTCAATGTACCCCTACATTCAGCTTGATACCTCTCAATTACACTCAGGGTAAAGTGGGTGAGTAGAGGCATCGCAATGCCAAAAAGACCAAAAAGGTGTTGTGGTTTTTAAAATAAATACTTTTCTGAGCTCAGACAAAGCAAATCTGCACATTAATTTAAAGTAAGGACTCACGTACGAAAAGATTCTGGAATTCTGGGATAACGTTGCCTATGCCCCAGTTGTACAGAGAGATAATTAGATAGATAAAGAATTTGCTCTGCTTTTCAATTCAGGGCAAAGGCACCAATATGTGGTACATAAACAGAATAGCTTTGAAATCGTTCCTTTTGTGCAGAAAAATACTAAAATGGGGGGAAAAAGTTAATTTTTGTGGTTTGTTTTGAAAACATTTGAAGGATAAGATCTGTTCTTTGGAGAAAAATATAGTACTTATTTTCTCGGTTTTGAAGCATTTTTAAAGTGAACAACTTTACTATTTTGTCCTTTTTTAACTTAAAATGTTTTGATTTTCAATAGAAACAAGTGAATGGTGATACTTCAGGCATCCCAAACGATGCATGTGATGGATGCAGAAGACCAGCATTAATATTTTCACATCTGTACAATTTTTTTTAAGGAGGCATTAAAGAGTGACCGCTTCCTAGTAAATGAATTTCCAGTTGTGACTGTCAAATTCCGTAGGGGAGGTGTTCCGAATGCTCATATCCAGTATAGCTAAAATGATGCAGTATAGCTAAAAATAGCAATTCTGTATTTTGCAGTCTGCGTGCAGACTTGCAGCATACTGTCAAGCTAGGTTGCGTCTGCATAGGACCTGATCCTGGAAGGACTTACTCACATGGGTTAAATATTTACCTCTCCTGAGATCAATGGTCACTTGAGCAAGGAGTGCAGGTTGCAGCATTAACATTTTTTTCTTTTTACTTTTTCTTTATGAATCTTAAATATTCTCCGTGACCATGAATTTGCACCCCTGACTTCTTAAATCAGGAGTTAACTGTAAAATTTTGCCATGTAGTTAAGAGGTTGACATGAATTCTCTCTCTTTCAGTTTATTCTTTTTTTGAATTAGTCCCTGATTTTTTTACTTCTTTTGTAAAATGTCCATAGGTTTAAAAAATAAATACTTAGATCTCTACATATTTATGCACATTATGTTGATGTGCTTACATTATACCATTATAGATACACAGGGCCCCACGTTCGCATATGCTTTGCCAAATAGGGTTGGGATTGCTAATGTGCTCAAAGTTAAGCACATGCATTAGTGCTTTGCTGACTCAGGGCCTTAGGTTCCCAATTCTTTCATTATGTGACACCACAATTTCCTCCTTTATCACATTCTCTATCCACTTCCCTACAGTGCAAGCAGTGTGTCCGCTAAACTAGCAAGAGGACAAGCCATCAGCATCCCCTAAGACTGACACAAATGCTCCTCTCTAAATAAGCCAGCAGGAGGCACTCTTAGAATGGATACTCAGGACCCTTCTTTGGAACTGAAGTGGGTCACCTCTGTGGTGCTCCTGAGCATCACAAGGTTGGGGAATAAGAGTCCATGAGCTCTGCCTGACCTCTTGTCCCTCCTATGGCAGTAGATTGCAGGCCAGCTGTTTTTGAGGATTTACAACCTGAAATACCATGGCTATCTAGTATTTTTACTTGACAGTATCTTTAGTTGTTTTTGTTTGTAAGATATAGCCATGGAATCATTGATTCACGTTTTTCACAGCTAAAAACAGTGGAGTGGAGAAGGCCAATAATTAGTTAGATTTAAAATATAAAAGAGAGCTAATAGGCAAAGACAAGAAAGCACTACAAAATCGTAGTTAAACTAGTGAGAGATGAACAAACTAGTATTCAGTACAAACATACTCTATATCGGGGCAGGCAACCTATTGCATGCATGCCAAAGGGGGCACGCGAGCTGATTTTCAGTGGCACTCACAATGCCTGGGTCTTGGCCACTGTTCCGGGGGGCTCTGCATTTTAATTTAATTTTAAATGAAGCTTCTTAAACATTTTAAAAATCTTATTTACTTGACATACAACAATAGTTTAGTTATATATTATAGATATACAGAAAGAAACCTTCTAAAAACATTAACATGTTTTATTGGCACACGAAACCTTAAATTAGAGTGCTTAAATGAAGACTCAGCACAGCACTTCTGAAAGGTTGCCGACCCCTGGTCTATATAATAATGGATGTACCTAAACCCCAGACTATACACAATAATATCAAATCTCTACCATGAATTTCTGAAGTAGAGATGGGTTTTTTTTATGGGTTTCTATGTTTATTACCCAACAAAGGCTTAGTTTCTATCACTGGTATTCTGCTTCTTCGCACAGACAAGCGTGTGAATGAATTTATCCACACGTGTACATTTTCTAGATCAATGGGGTACTCAAAGGTCTTTCGAGGGGTACATCAACTCATCTAGATATTTGCCTAATTTTACAACAGGCTACATAAAAAGCACTAGCGAAGTCAGTACAAACTAAAATTTCATACAGACAATGACTTGTTTATACTGCTCTTCATGATATACACTGAAACGTAAGTACAATATTATTATTCCAGTTGATTCATTTCATAATTATATGCTAAAAATGAGAAAGTAAGCACTTTTTTCAGTAATAGTGTGCTGTGACACGTTTGTATTTTTATGTCTGTTTTTGTAAGCAAGTAGTT
>NC_133775.1:18139024-18198336 GCF_003597395.2 Chelonoidis abingdonii
GAGATTCAAAAAGGTTTCTGTAAGTATGAATATCATAAAATTTAATATTGTTTGCTGGAATCTGAGTTTCCATTTTATTCAGTAATTCTTTCAGCTAATTGTTTTCCTGCACCTTGATCCCATAATTAGGGCCTGACTAATTATCTAATTACTAAGTAGCAGAAGGGCAGGTTGATGGCGACATTTTAGCCATCTTTCAAAGCATCGTTATCCTTGTGAAAGTCATGGTTTCCTCTTGGCTGCAGGCAGCTGCCGCAGACCCAAATGTCTGTTCACCTTCAACATTTGTCAACCTGTTCATTACAGTGGTGAATTTGACACATCAGAAATGTCCTTTTGACAGGAAAGTTTATACGGGAATGAAAACTGAAGCAAAAGAAAGAAAAACCAAAGAAAGATGAAAGCGTAATTTATATTCCTGGATTTGTAATAGTAGTCTTGTCTTAAAGGCAGGATATATGTCACCTCTTTAGGAACAGGGAGATACAAGCTTTCATGAGCCTCAGGGCTCAAATAGGCCTGATCAGGTGCATGGAGCCTTGCTCATTTCACAACTCAGTGGGGCCTCCAGACACAGAGTCCCTGTCACTCCGGACACTGGATACAGGATGAGTCCCCACATATTGTATCAGGCAAGACTGTAAACTTAAAGAGACTGTAGGCTTTTTGTGTTTGTTCACTGCAAATAGAGGGGTTAATCTATAACCCAGTTTATGCTTAATCTTTTCAAATTTAATATTTCAAATTCAAATTTGGAAGCTGGTAGGAACAGAAGAACTCTTTGAATAAAGACTCGCAACTTGAAAATAAATCTAATTTGCTGGGAGGTTTTTTGCCCCCACTGAATCTTCACAAAACCAAAAAAAAGAAAGAAAAAAATCCTGGAACAAAAGCTCAAATGTAAATGCTATCATTGTAGGTAATTATAATCCAGACTGGGTGTGAAAGTGTGCTCAATTGTCTTGGCGTAGATAAATGCATGTTTGTGCAATAACTGTATCTGTCAGAATTTCTTTATGCTCTAAGCTGGCTTTTCATTAAAGAAGGAAGTATTAATTTAAATTAAGCACTGTGAGATCTTTATCACCAAAGTAATCAGCTGCAAATAAGTCGGTTAATCAGTTTATGTATATAAATATATATCTTTCACAATCAATGTTTTCCATTGAAACGATTTCCAAGAGGTTAAAATGAGACAGAAGGAAAACTTGCATGAAATACTCCACATTACATTTACTGTGCTGTTGTTTGGCTGAGCTCTACTGGAGTCTAGTTTGCAGTCATTGATGCATCCACTATGACTGTATAAAATGTGTTTAATTGGCATGAAAAGGCACTAACTGAGTGCTAGTGGGGCTTCCATTATCTGAGTGGACATCTTATTTACTTTAGTGGATATGGAGAACAAGATGAAAGTGGTAGGAAACTGATGTTTTTGTGTGGCTGAAAATCATGCAGGCTATAAAAATTACATTTATAACGCCACCAACCTCAAAATCCCCAAGAGAATGGTTTGCAAAATGTTTTCCTAATTATAATTTGGTAGATTTATGTTTAGCACAGTTTGCCAATTGTGAAATTGGCAATGGTGCTAATACAATTTGATGGGTGTTTCATATTCAAAAATATACATTTTTACAACATACTTTCCCACAATGTAATCAAAAACCTGATCTGAAAAGAATGTTGAATTTACTACCCTACAACACACAAATAGCCACCTACATGTATACATTACACATATGCTTTAGTAATAATTCATATAGGAAACCAGTCTGCATTAAGAATTGATGTGATACTGTATATGTTGTATTACAGTCACTCAAGTGAACTATGAGATACCAGCTCCCTGCTGAGTGCATACTTGTGTCAATATTTCTGTTAATTGTTGCATTACAAATTGTTACAGATCCCAGTGGTGGGAGTTCACATTTATTCCTGCAGTGGCGTTGCCGACACCTACACACAATCCTATGAAGTTTCAATATACTGTGGGATTTGCCTTTTGAAAACGTTATCACAGTTTATCAGTCCAATGTCATTCCACATAGCACTAATGATGCAGGGGGTTCCCCCACTCTCCTCAAGCATTGAGTAAACACTGTGTGGTTAGACTATCAGCATGAAATAGCTAAAACAAAGTAAGTGAAGGAAGTTTAGTGCTCTTGTACTTTGTGGCATTGGTACATTACTGATCATATTAACTAGCATCCTGTTTATACTGTAAATGCAATTTGATAATGGTGGCATACCTGTTATAAAGATGGCGGAAAGAGTCAGATTTATTAAAGGAGATATTCTGTTTGAGTTTCAAGAGTTTATTGGATAAAACCCAAAAGTCTCATTGACTTCAGTGGGAGGAGGGTTAGCCCATGGTGATCATTGTGAAATAGGGTGACCAGATGTCTTGATTTTATAGGGACAGTCCCAATATTTGAGCCTTTGCCAATATTACCCCTGATCCCCCTGTCCCACTTGCTGTCTGGTCACCCTATTGTGAAATGTCTACATACGAGTGTCTGCAGATGAATCAGAGGGTTATCGAGGGAAAAGCCTTATGGGTAAATTCCCCTGGCCAGTGCAAGGTTGTTCACTAAAGTTTACTTTCTAGTGCTTTGTAGCTAATGGCCACACACTGTGTAGTATATGGATGATAGCATGTTTCTGTATTTAGACATTGGGTAACTATTACTACAGCAATATGGAGAATAACTATTTGAAAATGTGAATTGAGATGAACGTCACCCGTTTGAGTTCAATGAATAATCGCTCCCCATCATGACCATGACAAATCTGGCTCACATGCAAATTTGCTGTCCCCAAACTGCACTGACAATGAATTCTCAAATGGGAGGGGGGGGGGCAGGGGTGAGATGAAGGAAGGATTGTTATCTCCCGTTAAAAAAAATCCTGGGTTGGAGTCATGACATGACACTATACTTTCCATGACTTCATTTACCAGCATGGTGAGGTTTTCTGCTCCCAACCTCTGTGTACCCCAGAGATCAGTTTAGGTCTCCAGGGATCTGCTGGAGCCACAAGGCCATCTGAGGGAAAGCTCAGTTCCGCCACTTTGCCATCAAGACCCCTTGTCCCCAGGTCCCTTGCAATGTGGCTTTGTAGGGAGGAGGGAGGGTTTCATTGCCCCTGAAAATCCTCATAAATGAAGATTCCACAGCAACAAGGGGATTGTGCAAAGGGCTAATTACAGCCTGGGGCTCCATTAACCTTTTGTGTGGATTCCCCACTGGGATCTATGTGTGTGTGTAAAGAACACATCCTTGCTTTGTCCTTTCTCTCCTGCCCCCTCCCCACAGGCAGATTTTAGAAACATGGAGGGCCTTCTTCAGAGTCCCAGGGTGGGTGGGTGTGAAAGTGGTCCCTTCCATGGTCAGAAGCTGTAAGGCAAATCCCTTTGAAAGATTGAGAGTTGGGTTGTTTATTGAAATGTGCTCTTTGTAGAGGGCAAATGCATGAGGAGGGGGTCCAGAGTAGAAAGGAGTTCAATACTTTGTCAGAAGTGCAACAGAGATCAGGAGGAGTAGCAGTAAATAATAAATATAATATAATATAATTAATATAATGCTGCACACTTACATGGCATTTTTCATTGGATCATTCAAAAGTGCCATTAAAAAGTAGGTGGTTATCATTAGCCATATTTCAAAAATGGAGACAGAGAAGTAAAGGGACTTGCTCAAGTTCATAAAGTGAGTCAGTGGCAGAACTGGGACCAGAAACAGTCATACTTTAGAGTAGTATTTGCCAGTCCACAGTCAAGAAGGCATGCTTAGGAGCTGAACTCAGAATTACTCCCACAAGGCTTGCCACTACAGTGGCTATCCAGGCCAAATGCACACAAAAGTAAATAGTGATTTTTGCCTGAGTTTGACCTGAAGGCTTCGGCCCTAAGGGATTCAACTAACAAATCCCCGACCTCCATCCATTCACAAGGAGTAAGGCCCTGGTGGAATCATTAAAATGATATTTATTTAATTCAGGAAATCATGTTTTCTAGATCTCCCACATGGAACTTTGCACTGTCATAGGCAGTCAGACTGCCCTGAGAAGTTTGCATTGCCTTCTGTCACAGAACTGCCATGTCCCAGCCCTAGATCTGGCAACATTACATGTCACATCTGAAAAGTATGTGAGTATTACAGTGATAATAGTCACATAAGAATGCCATACTGGGTCAGACCAAAGATCTATCTAGCCCAGTATCCCGTCCACCCACACTGGCCAATGCTAGGTGCCCCAGAAGGACACCACCAAACCAGCCCCTTCTATAGAAATACCTTCCATAATAACACCCTGATCTTTACTAACTCTTTCCAGGGTAAGGTTGCCCTTTAATAGGAACTTCTTTCCCAGCCTGCTTTTCTGGGTCTGGTCCTTTAAATCTGGCAGATCCAAGCAGCTGCAGCCCTAAAGTGGCCATTTTGTTACTGGCAGTTGCTTGACTGCACCTTTGTTTCTTTCAGGTGAGTGAATGTCTGTTGTCTGCGTATATAGCACCTTCTAACTCTGAGAAAGGAGAGATTGGAGAACAAAATAATTGCTGTAAGTAAGGCAGCAGGAGACTTGGAGTTAAGATCTCTATCTTTTCTTCCCAGCTCTGCCACACATTTGCTGTGTCATCTTAGCTCAGTCTCTTAACTTTTCTGCACAGGATTTCCCTGTCTGCAATATGGGGATGATAATATTTACCCACCTCTGGGAAACGCTTTGAGTTGCTTGGATGAAAGCTGTTGTATGCTATTGTTATTCTTCTTAAATACACAAGTATCTCTAGTAGCCACATTAGACCACTGTTATAGAACAATGTATGCTTTTTCTTTTAAAGGAGCGTATCAGAGAAGTAAGTACTGATAATCCAGTATAAAACCATAAGATCATTGGAGAGGATGGGATTCACTTTGGAAAAAGCAGGTAGCATAGAAGTAATGTGAACCAAATGCATTAGTATTATACTAGAAGGTCATTTACTACTAGAAAGTATGGATGGTCTTATGGTTAAAGTATGGGTCTGGGAATCGGGTTACCTGGGTTCTATTTCTGCAATACTGCAGATGTACTGTGGGGCTTTGGGCAAGTCTGTGTGCTTCAGTTCTTCCTGTGTGTGAAATGGGCACAATAATTACCTACCCCACCTGGTGTTGTAAGGTTTAATTCATGGCAGACTAATCCTGTAAGACTTGATTTCAGTGAGGGCTGGGGCACTCAGAACTACTTTGGATCAGGCCTGGGCAGTAATGGGCTTTGAGATCCTCTGAGGGAAGCTGCTATACAAATATGATGTATAATAGAAGCTGATTCCTTCAGGTCAGTTTAGAGGCATGCTGAAGGGAAAATGCAGTGTGTGCTTCCACTATGGCTCTTTTTTGGCAAAGAGAACATGTGAAGTAAATTCCTCCGCTTACTATACTTTAAGAAATAGTGTTCTAAAGACTCAGACATTTTCTATTAAAGTTTTAAAAACATAGCTTTAAGTCATATATTACACAGAACATTTTCATATCTCATCTGATTCAGTAGGTTTTAAACCCCACAGAGGTCACATTTTGAAACACTACTCACTTTTTACAGCATCTCCAAACATTAAATAAAAATAAAAATTATTAGGAGGAATAGAGTCATCCACAGAGGCTAATAATGTGTCACTTCAATATTATTAACAATACTATTACTTCTGGTTCATATTAAGCAGCTCACAATTGCTAATAGTTAGAAAAAGTAGCCTTTAATTTTGATCCATCTATGTTACAACTATATTGGTGTCAGGGGACCCAGCTACAACTCAGTGGTCCTGGACCCAGTTACAACACCCACAACATGAACAGTGTCCCAGCATCTAAACTAAGGTCTGGAACTGTCCAGCTCAGTTATGTGACCTGATTACAGTAGGGTTAAGCTGCATTCCCACTACAGATTTGAAGTGTTTTGTAACCAGTTCAAGATCAATCTTGTTGCGATCAGGATCCCTGATCGGATACTTTAGATGTAATGTAAATTGGGCCTATAGTCTTCTTATGATTGGTGATGGGGAGGAAACAAACCCCCACCACTTATCTTTATAAATAGCTGAAATAACAGCTTGGATCTGAACACCACCCACACTTTGGAGTGCCCCAAATCAGAATGTCCGTGTTTGTTCTGACTTGAGTCCAACTCTCATTATGTTTCGTTTAAAAAAAACAACACCCTAATGTTACTAATTACAAAGACAAATCTTGTTGAGTTACAAATGCACTGGGATCTTCTGTCAAATACAAATTCAGGCAAGTAATATGCAGGCTGCTTATCTTTAACTATTAAAATGTAGTTATTTAATTAATGAATGAATTAAAACAGCAAACTGTTGAACTGGTCAGGTTTTCTAATCTCTAAGGCTGAATAACTGTAGGCAGCCCTGACTTTTTTCTCCGTTGCAGTTGCAGGTCATATTTGGTGTTGATGATTTGTAATTTATCCAACAGGTATAGGCACATTTCCCTCAGGTAACATTTGTAAACAGAAATAAAGCTAGTCGTTTATTGTTTGCCTCAGAAACTCTGCAAACTCTGTGTCATAGAGTAGGCAGTGATGTGTAACCATGACCAGTCATAAAAAGAAACCACAATTGGTTTTTTTTAAGGTACAGCTCTAAAAGCATATTATGTGGATTTCCATGGTGTAACAGCTGGGCCAGAAATGGCTTTTTCCTCCTGCTAAGAACGAGTTATCTGATTCTCTTTTGTCCTTTATTCCAATGTTCAGTTGCATTTTAGTGTTCAGAGCTATAAGGATATATTGAAACTTATGGAGCCTGCCATTTTAACTATCTCATCTTAGCATGATTCATCTCAATTTACTTTCTTCAAAAATGTAGTCTAGAAGAATATAAGCCATCTCTTTGGGCTCACTAGAAGGCTGCATGAAAGGAAGACAGTGCCAGCCAACTTGTGAGAAAAGTTCACTTGTCATGGGGCCGATCCTGCAAAGTAATTAGTGCTTCCTGGGAGCTGCTGAGTAGCCTCAACTCTGGTAGAGGTCTATGGGACCGTCATCAGACCCAGTCTCCTCTTCATTGTGCTTCTAGGTAGATAATAAACACTAGCAAAAGAACACGTAACAAGTTAGCAGTGTCAAATGTTCAGTAATGTGAAGATTAAAAGAACCTCAGGTAAATGTGACAGGTTTGTAAGAGCTAGTAAGATCACTAGCCCGGGATCCCACTAGCTTCTGTTCAGAAAACAGATGATTTTTGCACTGTGGCCTCCAACCCAGATCCTCAGCAGGTATAAATTGCCACTGACTTCAGTTATTATGTATTCCCTGATTTTAAATAGAGCTGTGACAATTTATGCCAGCTGAAGATCATCCCCTATTTGCACAGCTCCTATGATAACTCAAGGGAGTATCACACACTGACCCCTGGCACACTGGACCCTTTATAACGTGTTACAGTCATGATGCAAAATAGTCTAGCTGTAGCAGTCTGAGCCAAAGCACCATAAATTGTTACAGGAACACATTTTACTGTTTTGACTTGTTTTCAACAGAATTCAGATTCACCCGAACTTTAACAGCTGAGTAATGAACACAAACTTTAAATATAATTCACTGTGAGTCCTTCTGCCCTGTTAGCATAATGAAGAGTCGAAACACAAGCAAATATCATTAAAGTGTTGCAGTATATGAATGGGAAACTATTAATGTGTTCAGAAGACACAGAACTTTCTCCTTCAAGAGTTCAGTGACACTTAGTCTGTCCTGTTCTCCCTCCACACTTGTAGACACTGATACAGTAAAACAATAAAATATCACAAGACCTGACCCTTTGACCTTTATGAGTTATCTGTTTTAGAAAGATGTGAAAACTACCTTTTATATCCAACATAATAGATATTTAGACATTGTGGATCAATAGTGAACAAGTTTGCGGGTTATAGTTAATGGGTGCCAAAGGGGCATTCTGACATTGACCTCTGACACTTTTCTTGACAAGAAATCTATAGAGGAAAAAAAATAGGCAAGACTGACAATCTTTAAAGTTATGAACATAGATCTACAGCAAATAATGGTAATTTTCATGGAGCAGAAATTGTTCACACTTTTTGTTTCAGATGAATTTCTCCAAAATCCTTAATTCTGACCAATGTAAAATTAATAACTGGCCCTTGCTGAACATCTGAAGACAACTGCTTTGCTATATGACACATTTTTCCATTTGTCACCCATATGATATTCTTCCTGCTGTCAGAGAAGACTTCTCTTTTTATAAAATGGGTTGTCATTTATAGTTCCAAACAGGCACTGTTTTTTAAACAGCCATATCATAATGGATCTGTATATGAAGAAATGCAAGCTTCTGGTCCTTGAAAAGAAACTAATCTAAACAGATTTTTAAAAGAAATTAAGCTTCTAAAAATTGAATGTTTAGGATTGTCTACAAAACTTGTTGCTAAGACTATATATTGCCAGTGAAGTATTCAACTAAATATTTTATCTAGTCTATTGAATATACTAGTCAGCTTCTCATGTATTTAACTGATGTAATGAAAGACTATTAATAAAGATGGTGATGGCTACTGATATAAAAGTATACTGCTATATCATATACTTCATGGTACATGGTAAAGAAGGTTAGATTCACCAGTCACTGTTTAACTGAATCAAATAAATAGCGCTAATTTCTAACAATCTGTCCTAGATGGTAGCACAATTCAGTATTCATCCTGGTAATGAAATTAGCTTTGTCATGTCGAGCCAAAATGAAATCTCTGTGAAAGGGTGGGTGAAATTTCTTTCAAAGAATATACCCAACAATGTACATACTGTATTATTATGTCACACTTCAGTAGCACTGAACTGAAGTCTCAGTGGTCTTCCTGCTGCTAAGAACCATTGAAAACACATTTGTCCTGACTGTTCTTTTCTTTTAACCCCCCTCTCATCTTGTGCAAGATGAATCACTGTTGGATCCAGACTGACTCTGAGGGCAACGCCAGGTCTTGAGGAGGTAACCTGCCTCCTATGGCTTAAACATTTTAATTAATTTTAACACTAATGCACAAATGAGAGTTAATCACTCTACTGCAGTGCTTTCTAATTTACCAAGTTTATTCATTAAAACTTTCCTCACTGAACTTTGATTGAATGTCATGCTTTTTTAGAAGGCTTCTCAAACAGCCCTAAGGCTTTTTAAACTGATATCTCAGGCAACTGCTGAATGTCTCTTTAGAATTTGCTTTGCAGGCAAGAATGTGAAAGTTTGGTAGGTGAGGAATACTGAGAAAAAACAAACCAGAAACCAACCTTCTTGAAAGCGATAAGAAAATACAGGCCCTTAAAAACACTATAGTAAAAGTAGAACTTACTAAAACTTTCTGATAGAGGAAATTACTCATTTTTACAAATTCTTGACCAAAATAAATTCAGAAGCAGTACATTTTATATAAATAAATACACACTTATATAATCATGCTTTTTTGGTTAGTACCCTGCTTTTTTAGTTAGTACAACAATATAAAATATAATAAATACAACTAATGATTTTACTCGGGTATTTTAATACTGTAAATGCTATATTGTTATATTATATTGCTGTACTATCTAATGAAAAAGCAAGGTGATAATATTATTTGTATTAGGTAATATATTTACAATGTGTTTGCTAATCTAATTATTTTAATATCAATAGAATGAAACCTTGGTTACACAGTTTGGTCTATTAGTTGCCATAACAAAAATCAGAAATGTATTGTTTAAATTGTTTTTTTTTAATTTCAAATTAACTCAACCAAAATGTAATCTTTACCTTTTAATTAACTATATTCAATATTAGGTAACAAAATACCTCATATTTCAGTTTCTTAATGAAGGCTGCATCCAGAAAGGCTGACATTCATTCATACATTTAATTGGGGTTTTTTTTAGTCATTTACATTACCTGGATCTACCAGTAAGGAAGCTAAGAAACGAAAGGTTCCATGCACACAGTTTTGGGGAAAATTGACTGAATTACTACGTCCATAATATAGATGGACAAATACTTCCAACAGTTGTATAAAGGTAAAACTTTATATCTGGCACTTCTGTATGTCTAAATGTTATACACATTTATTCCTTTCCTCCACTTCCCCATAGGCACACCATGCTCTAATCACTGTGTGGGCTGCATTGGATGATTCTCCATGACCCTTTTCGTATGACAATATAGAATTTACTCTATCCACACTCGGAGTTTGCACTCATATAACTGAGCCAGTACCCAGCCAAGCCTATAGCTGCTGGCATCTACTGAAATGGCTGCAGACTTCACAGAGCCAGTATTGAGGAATTGATCAATAGAACCCCTAACCAGGCTCCTGTGCTTCAAGATTTTTATGATCTTCTTAGTCTTTTAAAACAGATTGGGGTGGGAAGTATCTCAAGAATTTTGTCATACAGAATTTGCATCAGTTCTAATACATTGTTAGATGCTGGCATTTCAGCTCTAGCTTTGACTTTTCTGGATCTGCCCTATACTCACATCCCTGAGAAGGGTGGCTGACTTTGTCATAATACACATTTATATTTATTTGAGTCCAGCAGCCTCATTTCCTTTCAGAACTTGTTTTAACTGTACATTATGTTCTTTCTCTGACCTCCTGTAAATTAGAATGTCACCTATAGAAACGTCCATTCCTGCCAAGAATTGCACAATCTTCTTCACATGCCTTTGAACATTTTTTGGGATGCTTGTAATACCAAATGGAAGGCAATATCTTCCAATTAGTATTGGAAACATTGTCAGCTTGACTTCATCAGGATTGACTGGAACTTGCTACCAACCACTAGCTGCGTCTATTGATGAGGACATTGTTGCATCAGTTAACTTGGAGAGTATAGCTTCCATATTGGAGAGGCTATACCTTTTCCTCCTCTCCCCGCCCCATAAGCACTATGGTGTGAACAACTCTGTCCATCCACTAATATGTTCTATTACACTTTTCCTCTACATCCTTCCCTTAATTTGGATTTGAACTTCTGGGCTCAGCTATGTTGGGTGTGTAGGATATGGTCCCTTCTTTCATTACAGTCTGAGTTATTTCTCCTTTAAGCAGGTCTTTTTCACTGAATACTGTCCCAACTTCCTCTCTGCATTCTATAAGACCCATATTAATGGCTGCGGGTAAGTCAAGAAAGCTTCTTATGATGGCTTCATTAATAACAAAGGTGACACAAGTGATATTCCTTGTCTTTGTAGCTAGTATGGGCTTTGGAATTACTCGGGTAATGAAAGTGTCCAAACTAAGGTGATGGCTAAACCCCTTAAAATTCTCATTACAAATCAACAACCTCTGTCCTGGAATCAGTTTTAAATTTAGCAACATTGCAAATCTTAAGCTTGAGAGTCCCACCTTATTCACGAATTCTGGCTTTAAGACACCAGTCCCAGGAAATAGGCATCACTCATATTTGACCAATATTGTCTCATTGTTTCCTAGTACTCCCTCATCTGTCTGTAACCATCCTTTGTCTTGTACTTAGGTTGCAAGGTCTTTTTGTTCTGTGTCTCTACATCAGCTAGCATATTGATGTCTTGGTCCATGACTAGGACTCATAGGTGCTATGGTAATAAGTAATAATAATAATGATAAATAAATCTCCCAATTTCCTTTGCTTCAGCAGACATGTTTCCAAATACCATATTCTTAAATTCCCTGCACAACTTCCACTGACTGAGCAGACTTTGTTCTGGGTTCTTCCCTGCCACACCTACATTTCTGCCCAATGAATTCAGTGCTCTTAAGAGTCACTTTTCATGAAGTTTCTCTTGCACATGGGGATTTCTTTCTTTGATATTTCCATTACTTTCTTATTGGGCAACTTGAATTCTCACTAGCCCAGAATGCCTTGCCAGTGGCACTGCCTGTCCCAAACTAGGGTGACCAGACACCAAATGTGAAAAATCAGGACAGGGGTAATAGGAGTCTATATAAGAAAAAGACCCAAAATCGGGACTGTCCCTATAAAATCGGGACATCTGGTTACCCTACCTCAGACATTATCTATGATTTTACTAGGAGTTCCTTGTTTAAAATTCTAACTGCTAAATGATCTCTTGTGTCCTTCTTTAATGACACCAAAGTCATACTGCTCTGCTTATCATATGGTGCCCGTTTAAAGGCTTTCTGGGCCTCTGCTCCCTTTTGTAGAAGCATATTTGTCTATACTTTCCTTTTGGAATGAAATGTCCATCAAACATTTTAAGAATGATCACATAATGATTCTAATCACCTTTGTGGGGAAATTATTATCAATATTTTCAGCTTCGCACCCTACGGTATAAATTAACGGGCTGACCCGTATGTCGCTGTGTTGGATTTTGAATTCTGGTGAAATGATGGTCCTGTTCAGGACCAGTCCAGTCTTGTGGAGGGTTGAATTTTTACATTTTCTTTTTCCTCTTAGTTTTGGTGTGTCCAGATGAGTCGACTTCTGGCTCCATGACACGGGACAGTGGTAAGAATCACCTGAAGAATTGCTTTCTTCTAACACTGAACAAGGAACTTAATTAGAATAAGGAATACAATGTTATCCCTTGAGCTACTCTGTCTCTCTCTGCTTTTCTGTTAGCTTCTACCTAAATCCTTTCCCAGACTCTTTCCCATTGCCTTCCTGTTACAGATTTAAAGACAAACATAGTCTCACAGTAACTAGTAATGAATAGTTAAAGGTATAGTCAAAGTGAATAGTTAGTGAATTACTTTTAGGCTCAAATATGTCTATATGGAGTGTCCCTGAATTAATTTTAGATGTCAAACATTTGTAAAAAATCAGTCTTGTCAGAGAATTCCCAAAAAAACAAACAAAAAAAGGATTCCATTCTTCAGATACATTATTAATTATGAATAGCTTACCCAGCTCTAGTCATTACCTAGCGATGAAAAATTGACACTAGTTATTAGGATAACACACTTAATTTAATTAATAAAAATATTAAGATTCACCATTAACCTGCATTTGCTCAGCATGCCAGAGGGGAGATTAGTCAGAATGGCACAAAAGGTTTTACAGTACTTGCTGCTCCTGTAAGAACTACCTTTAGCCAGTTAGGATTTTCCAGAATGTTAGGAATTAAGGCAATCTTTAATGTATACATATACCCGAGCAGTGGTTCTTAAACTGTGGTCTATGGAGCACGTCCAGTTGGTCACAAAGGTGAAACATTTGTCAGTCTTCAAGCTGAGATGATTTCTGCTCCTTGTAGCTCTGTGCAGATCTCTTTTAGGGGTGTTCAGAGATAATTTTGACCATCTCTGGCTGCTTCACATCTCTCTCTGTCAGGGGTTGCTTTTTTGTAAATTCAACCATAATCAAATGTGCAAATGGCAACAAAATCAAATACCCAGGAGGACAGAAACAAACTGCAAACTGCCCTCTAGAGGATAGAGCAGTGAGAGGATATTCATTATTAATCTGTGTAAAATCCTACATTCACGGGAAGGAAATAAACAGCACAGATACCAAAATCTGGGGATGTACTAAGCAGTCCTCCCCAGTGTATTAAAGTGAATTTATTTCAGTTTTGTTGCTGTAATATTGTCCTGTTCCACATAATTGAGAAATCCAGTTGCCACAGTGGAATTGGAATTGGGAAGTTTGGATAGGAAGCCTTACAAAGTGATCCACAGACTCAACGAGCATGAGAACTACTGTAGCGACAAATCAAAAGGAAGCATTTAGAGTTGGGAATGAATAAATATTTCATTTTGATTGTAGAAAATTTCCAAATCATATTTTTTCACAACTTTCCATCACACTAAAGGGTTTGTTGGGTTTTTTTGCCCTGATTCGGGATGGAAATAAATATCAAAATATCAGAATTTCACATAGGGTGAAAATTTCATTTTTGATCAGCTCTACCTAAGTGGTCTGAGCACAGACCTGGGACCTAGGAACTTCTTAATTCTATTCCTGGCTCTAACATTGACATAGTGGCATTGGACAAGAC
This sequence comes from Chelonoidis abingdonii, assembly GCF_003597395.2. NCBI lineage: Eukaryota > Metazoa > Chordata > Testudines > Testudinidae > Chelonoidis > Chelonoidis abingdonii. The sequence continues at coordinate 18,153,009 of NC_133775.1, forward strand.
AGCTCTATGCCTCGTTCTCTGGTTCCCTGTTGTTGTAGTTGCTTTGAAGACAAATTAATATGTTTATAAAGCAATCTATAAGGGCTAAGTGCTATATAGATACTAATGTGGAATGAAACAGATCACTTGGGGCCAAATTCAACTACGATATATTTGACTTCAATAACCTAGATACCCCAATCAAAGCTTATATTGTATTGCTTCGTTGCTGCATAAGTTGCCTGTATTTCTTCTCCCTGAGGCAAACCTCGAGGTATCAGAACCAAAGTGACAATATTCCATCAATGCATGAAACGACTTTGAATTGTTTCTTTGTTGTGAAGGCTAGGACTATAACAGCATTTAAAAGAGAACTGGATAAATTCATGGTGGTTAATTCCATTAATGGCTATTAGCCAGAATGGGTAAGGAATGGTGTCCCTAGCCTCTGTTTGTCAGAGGGTGGAGATGGATGGCAGGAGAGAGATCACTTGATCATTACCTGTTAGGTTCACTCCCTCTGGGGCACCTGGCATTGGCCACTGTCGGTAGACAGGTTACTGGGCTAGATGGACCTTTGGTCTGACCCAGTACAGCAGTTTGTACGTTCTTAAATGAAATGAAGGATTACATAGGTGCACACAGCCCCATTTGCTGGGGCAATATGTAAATGGAAGAGGAATTAATTTGGCTCAAACATTTTTTTTTAAAAAAGGCATTTAAGATTCCCTTAAGATTTATAAAATACTTATGTGGGAGACACATGACTAATTCTATCCGATAACAAGAATACCTTTAAAAATGACTAGATACAGCAGTTTCATCCAAGCATGGATTCCAGGTACCATCGCAATGTTAGATGTGTTTAAAATCTAGGCAATTAGTGTGCCATTCATTAAACAATATAAATCATCTACTTTAAAATTAAAAACTCTTCAGTTTACAAGCAGATACATAGCTTTGTGCATTGCTAATAGCCCCCAGTGTGTATGCCCAATCACAAATTGGATAAGCCTTGGTGTACAAAATTTCACTATCCCTACACAGAGCCAGTTCTGCAGTTCAAGTACATTTGTGCTTTTAAATTAACATATATATATATATATATATATATATATATATATACCCAGAGGAAAAACAATTAATGGCCACACACACACACACATTCTCTCTCTCTCCGAGAGAAGTGCAGTTTGTCTGCACACATGTACCAGCAGAGGCTGCTACACACCTCGTTAAAAATATATACCAACTAATAATTTAATTGACTGGGAGAAGTCAAAGGGGAAGCTAAATTCTGGGCATTCCCGAGAGGCGAGGAATCTGCCAATTTATGTAGGCTAGAGCATGTTTTTAAACTCACTGCTAACACAAGCCCCTTTCTAGAGAACACCATAAACCCAACAGGGTTGGAAGAGCTGGACAAGGCAGCAGTCCCATCTCACAGTTCAGTCATGTCTTCTCTGCAAGGTGGAGCAATTTTTTAATTGCAGTGGGAAACTATTGGTTTTGTAAGTAGACGGTTGACTGTGTAGTGGAAGGTTTGCAAATCTTTCAGGAAAACCTGCACCCAGTTCCAAGCCTACTTTACAAACTTGTGCAGCTCTGCATTTACAATAGCATATGATCCTTAGCTCACTCAGCCAAAGGGGGAGAAGGGGGGAGAGGAGGGGAGGGGAGATGAGGTATCTTCCCCCTGAGAGCTCTCTTCTGAGTCTCAAAAGCCTGCCCACCTCTCCCCCTCCCCACCACACCAACATTTCCTTCCTGAGTCTTTTTACTTTTTGGGCTAATTAGCCGCATAGCTCTCTCCCACCCATCCACAGTCTATCACTTAGGCATAGCTTTGCACCTCAGATTTACTCCATGGAAATTGAACTGGTGATCCAGTGATCAGAGTGCTGGTATGGCTGCTGTTGGCCACACTGTCACATGTCCCTGGGTGAATTAACAGGTTGAAACTCAGTGGCTTTGACAGAGTTTCACTCAGAACTATTTTCAGATTCATTAAAAAAAAAAACAAATTCAGAGGTCCGAACCCATCTGAATGGAAACACAACTAGACCTGCCACATTTTACAGAACTCAAAGGAAGAGGGGAACATCCCATCTAGGGAGACACTCAAGTTCCAACATTTGGATCAACATCTTGATTTTGTGAGCTGCAACTGCGAGTGTTTGAATCAAGATCGTGGTTTGGACTTATCTCTATTCCACACAAGGTACACAGAGGGTACGGTCCTACTTGTCTCCCTGAACGTACCTTGAGAGGATTTCACTGTTTACAAGCATCTTTGTTTCCAAAAGTTCTTCCTTTTTCACTATTGTTGATTAGAAACCATGTTCTTTTCATCTTGTCGTGTCTCAAAGGTTGACACATCAGGTTGTGATGAGAAACATCTGCTTATGTAATTTATGTTTAATTAGACCAGTGGTCTGCAACCTTTCAGAAGTGGTGTGCTGAGTCTTCATTTATTCACTCTAAGTTAAGGTGTCGCGTGCCAGTAATACATTTTAACATTTTTGGAAGGTCTCTTTCTATAAGTCTATAATATATAACTAAACTATTGTTGTGTTGTAAAGTAAATAAGGTTTTTAAAATATTTAAGAAGCTTCATTTAAAATTAAATTAAAATGCAGAGCCCCCGGACCGGTGGCCAGGACCCAGGCAGTGTGAGTGCCACTGAAAATCAACTCATGTGCTGCCTTCGGCACGCATGCCATAGGTTGCCTACCCCTGCATTAGACCATTCAACATGTCACCAAGTGGCTGCATCAAATGGGCAAAAAATGTTATGGCTAGACACATTCAGCTAGGAAAAAAGGGAAGATAGGCAGCTAGTTCACTCGGCACTGGACAGGATGGAAGAAAAAGACTGATTTTACATTTTGTCTTTAAAAACACACTTGGACAGAAAGAGAGGTTGCCTCAGGGACTGAAAAGCCGAAGACTGTGTCTTCAGTAGGAAAAACAGTGTGTTCTTAACGCTAGTTAGCTAATTTTAGGTAACTAACTCAAGGTAAAATTCTGCTAAGATCAAAGCAATTTGTACTTTCCAAACAAGTTAAGATGGTAAGTTAAAGACTATACTCCCTGATAGTCTTGAAATCAACCTGCTAATTTGTGTGAAAACTACAAACTGCCTTGTTTTCCTTGATTTTACCTTAGGTTAGCTAACTTGAGTTAAAAACACACATTTTTTCCCCTATTGAAGACAAGGGCAGAGAGAAAGAGAGTGAGATGTTGTGTAGTGGTATGAATACAGGACTGGAAAGCAGGAAGCCCTGATCTCCTAAACATTAATCCTTCATCTGACACAGGCTCCGTCTGTTTCCTTCGGACAAACATTTCCAACGCGGGTGTTTAACACCTTTGAAAATCAAGCTACTGCTATAAATACGGACAGTGAGATTTTCAAAGGAGTCCAAAGGATTAAAAATTAATGCATTAAAATGCATAGGATATATGTGTTTAAATCATATAGATTGCTTTGAAAAATCTCTATCCAGGGGCTTCCCTTTAGGCTTCTAAATTTGAAAGAGTTGGCCTTAATCTCAGTTTTGCCATCTATGAAATGGAGATAACACTTTCCTCAGAGGGGAACTGCAAACAGTGGTGCTGGAACTAGGAGATGCTGCCGCAAGCCCTGGCTTGAAGGAATAATAATAAACACCAAAGACATGGTTTCCGCCATCAGCATCCCCACTGTTCCAGCACCCCCAACTGCAAACATTATTTAAGGTTTAATGTTTGCATAGCACCTTGAAGATGAAAAGTGCTAAGTATATTATTAACTTTACAAATACTTTAAAACTTTGTTTCATTTTTTAAAAAATGGACAGATCATGAAAAATTTAAGAAAGAATGTTAATTCCCCCAAATGTCCTGGGTAATTGATTAGAATTTCTAGCAAGTGCCAGGTATTTAGGATAAAAAAATGTCTCCTGACTTCAGCATTATCATCCAAAAATTCTCATTAGTTTCTCCAATGTATTCAAATATAATTTCCACACGAAGTTTTTAGGTGATGAGAGAGATTAAAAATGAAACCATAACAGTCTGCACAGTATTTTACATTCACTGACCTTTTGTGTAATTTGATATGTTCCTTTGGATGTCTATTCCGAGTGTGCTGGGGGAGAGTTTGATTTATAAACAGTGTATGCACACAGGATTTTTATGTACTTTGTTCACACCATCAGTTTTTTCTTTAGTCACTTATAGGCTATTTGCAATTCATTAAAGTACTTTTCTTTATCATGTAAATTGCCATTTATTTTTTTATCTTTCCAAACTGAGGCAGATTTCTTGAAATGGAAAATTCCCAAAATGTTGAGTTTATTTTCTCTGTTATTGGGTTCTTTGCTTGTGCATCATATTATGGAAACTATTGCACTACCAGCAGAGGGACAGATTTGGGAGGGAGGGATTTTCAAAAGCACTCAGCATTGGCCTAACTCTGCTCTCATTAGTGTTTGAAAATCTGAACTTGAACCTTCTATAGTACCTTTCAGCTGAGGATTTTAAAGGATATTATAAACGGTAATTAAATAACTATCACAATACACCATTAGGGAGCTAAATAAATATTGTTTTACTACAGGGACTAACTAAAGCACAGAGCAGTTATGTGACTTGCCAGAGGTTATGCACTGGGTCAGTGGCAGAGATTTTATTAACTCCCAGCTCATCGCTGTCTGCCCATTGACTGCCTCTTCAGAACCTCCTGCCCCAGCTGGAAGGGGTAGTGTTGGGATAGTATTCAATTCTTAACACTCCACGATATAAAGGAGTTTCTTGTTTGAGAAGAGAGCAAGCCTGAGATACAGGGCAGAGAAGAGGACTCATAATTATTTGGGAGACCTGGGATTCAGTGGGGATTCTACAGCCAAGCGGCATATGGCCCCCGGCAAGTACATTTTCAGAAGTGTCCAGTAATACTGGGGCCATGGCTACATTAGACATTTCAAAGCGCTGCCCCGGCAGCGCTGCGAAGTGTGAGTGTAGTCAAAGCCGCAGCGCTGGGAGAGAGCTCTCCCAGCGCTGCTTGTAAACCACATCCCTTATGGGTGTAGCGTGCAGCGCTGGGAGCCGCTTTCCCAGCGCTGCCCCCCCTGATTACACTGACACTTTACAGCGCTGCATCTTGCAGTGCTCAGGGGGGTGTTTTTTCACACCCCAGTTGCAGCGCTGTAAAGTGCCAGTGTAGCCATGGCCTAAGTCCCTTCATTTTTGGATGCCCAGCTTGAGACAACTATATCTCAAATAGGGCAGTCCAACATTAACCGGCACATCCAAATATGTAGGCTGAAGGGGTCAAATTTTTGTTTCTCTCTTCTGTTCCCTAGATAGTATCTCCAGTGGCAAACACCACGCTAAGGCTCTAGATCAGTGCTCACTGAAATGACAAAGTGCCAGCTTCTGAATCACTAGCACTGCTTCCAGTGGCATTTTGAAGTTTGGTGTTCAAAAGAACAGTTAGTGATTTCTACTCAAAACTATAAGCTGGAACCTCCTTTCCTTCACCCTGTCCCAGAATTCCCACGCACACAATAGACCCCAGGGTACCCTCTTTGATTTTCTGTTGGTGCCTTTAAACTTCTCTCCCTACCTGCCAGGAGCAGCGCAGAAGTAAGGGTGGCAATACCATACCATGCCACCCTTACTTCTGTGTTGCTGCTGGCTGCGCCTTTGCCTTCAGAGCTGGGCTCCTGGCCATTCTCTAGCTGCCCAACTCTGAAGCAGCAGCGCAGAAGTAAGGTAGCAGTACCACAAACCCCCCTACAATAACCTTGCAACTCCCCCCACCCACCATTCCTTTTTGGGTTAGGACCCCTACAATTATAACACTGTGAAATTTCAGATTTAAATAGCTGAAATCATGAAATTTATAATTTTTAAAATCTTATTACTGTGAAATTGACCAAAATGGACTGTGAATTTGGTAGGTTCCTAAACATGAGGGTGAGAGGCTACTGAGCTCCCTCAGTGGTTTTCCTCCAAAAATGGTTTAATTTGCCTCTTCCCCTCTCCCTGAGCATTTTGGCCTAGGGAAAGGGGACTTTTAGGGAATGCTTTGTACTGGGGCAGAGAATTTTACTCGTGACTGTGCAATGCTTCTCATAGGGGTAAGGATACCATGCACTTCAGTCAATAGGAGGCTGTCTCAGGGCTGGCCTACACTACGGGATAAAATCAATTTTAGATACGCAATTTCAGCTATGTGAATAACATAGCTGAAATCGAATATCTAAAATCGATTTACTCACCTGTCTTCACCGCGCGGGATCGATGTCGCGCTTGCCATGTCGATTCCGGAACTCCGTTGGGGTTGGTGGAGTTCCGGAATCGATATAAGCGCGCTCAGGGATCGATATATCCCGTCTAGATTAGACGCGATATATCGATCCCAGAGCAATCGATTTTAACGCGCCGATACGGAGCGTACTCTAGACGTACCTCTAGTGGCAAAAGATGTGCTTGTTGCTTCCTTGTCAGCCTTGCACAAAATCTGTCTCCTGCCAAACAACTGCAGCTCGAAAGGTGAGTAATCTTCCACTCCTCGGCCCCATTTACACCGAGATGGTGTGAACTTTGAAACCCACCTGGGACTATTTAAATGTTATTGTTATTAAAACTTAAAAAACAAGGATATTAACATGAAAATGCTATGTTAATGCAAAAAAGTTTGAACAGTTAGAGTTGCATTAGAGAGGGCGTAGATAAATCCTGGTCCCAACAGCAATAGTGGCTCAACTGCATTGCAAATACATGTAGGGTGACCAAATTTCCCGATTTTTGGGTCTTTTTTTTATATAGGCTCCTATTCCCCCCCGATCCCCTGTCCTGATTTTTCACACTTGCTGTCTGGTCACCCTAAATACATAGTATTTTCTAGTCCTGTTTTCCTACTGTAGCCAGCTCCGGGACAGGCACCTAATGAAGAAGGTGGGTGCAGGTGTTTCAATCATCATATCCTCTATGGAGGGGCCAACAACAGTTTCACTCCCAGAAGCACTATCCACCTCTTGGAGCTCTTCCTGGGGTGGTGATTTAGAGAGGCACACTAGGGAGCTCTAAACGGATAGCTGAGTCTTATATGTGTAGCGTCGCCTATTGCTCCTCAGGCTGGAAAATATATGCCCTAGAAAATACAGGGTGTACAGAGGGGTGGAGCTTCAGGGGTCAGTCTTGGCTTAGGAAGCGCTAAGTAATCTGTGACTTGCCTACAGTCTGTTCCCGGCCCCATGCCATAAATACCACCACAGCTACAGTCAAGGGAGGTGTGTGAACTGGAATCCCCTTCTCCATATAAAATAGGGAGGCTACTGGCAGGAAGTTGTCCAGGAAGCCTTCACCCTTCTTGGGTCACAAATTGCTCAAATTTGTTGATCTTCAGGGCACACTGCAAACCTGAGCTATGCACCCAGGCTTTTGGGTAGAGCTGTTGTTTCTGTAAGGGAGGTGCATATTGTTGGCCTTCCTTTTTACGGTGGTTCCTTTAGTTTTGGCTTGTGAGTACAGAGTAACTGCTAGCGTCACTTTTAATTTGATTGCATTATTAATTTTGGCAAAGGTGCCCAGAATGGAGGATTGTCCTGTATACTGTCTGTTGGAATTCACATTGCCTGCTTTTGGTTGTGTAGTTTCTTACTTTGAATCCATATAAAAAAAAATCTAATTCCCTTTCCTTGTCAACAGCAAATAACTTTGATCTCAATAACTATTTACGCTCTGTCACAAAGAGAAAGAAAGTCAATAAACAGAAGTCATGAAGGCAATTATTCCTCCTCCAGCACTTGTCCCCAGTTCTGCCCCAGTCTCCAGAATATCTTTGTATGATTTATGAGAATTCTAGGAACATGTTGGCCTCCTCCAAATTATAAACTGGAAACTTTGTCCTTTTCAAGCTCACCCTCAACTATGCACAGCAAAGAACAGCAGTGTTTTGTCCTTTGTACCACATTGCCATGGCTATCTTCTTTTCCAGCTGACTCGTCTTTGTCCACATTTGGTGTGATAACAGAACATTTAGTCCCTGAAACTCAGTAACGCAGCATATCTAGTTATTCCTGTATTGCATATGCACTATGCTATTGCATCCATGGTGGTTAAAATAAAAACTAAAGACACAGCAGTTTTAGGCATGTGTGTTTTTAATAGTCTTTTAAAAAAAGAAACATCTTTACTGGTACCACTCACATTTGGAACAAAGAAAATCTCTTGTCTTTTAAGCGACAAATTTCCATTTTTTATTCTAGCTGCACCCAAGGAATTTCCCTCTGTCTTCACAGATTTTAAATATATGCCTTCTCTGCGCCTAATTACATTTGATGAGGAAGGTGATGGTACAGAAGACTTGCTCAGACCTGCTATAGATGTACAGGATGGAGTAATAAAGTAGGGTTGGTGACTAACAGCCAGGGACCTGGGGTATGTCTTACTGCAGATAACCTGGGTGATCGGCACCTGTGTCTGAACACCTGGGTTAGCCTAGCCCAGGTGCAAGCATCCCCATAGCACAGCCTATCTGCATTACAGTGTCCTCACTTCTACACTCGCCTGAGTATGTCCGGTGGATATCCCATGGTTCTTTGTGCTGCGACACTGTAGGATTCTTTCCCAGTCAAGTGTGTCAATTGCAGGAGAACTTGTCTGTCTTTCAGGGAGAATTGTGAACAGAGTATTGAAGGATTATCAGCACTTGAGTGATTTTGCCTGTATCCTCACTGACAGGTGGCCAGGTTCTAGCCTGATTTTCAGCGGCACTCAGGTTCTAACTTCCCCCTTCTCCCGGCTGAGTAAGTTAGCTTGGGCTTAAAGCACCTCCAAACCTGGGTCAGAGATTTTTCTGTGTGGATGATAGGAAGTGTTCGGGTGAAAGCCTGAGGCCAGGTCTACACTACAAAGTTTTTTGACATAGCTGTGTATGTCAAACACATAACTGATGTTGCTGTGCCAGCAAAACCCACAATGTAGACACAGCTATGTCAAAAGACAAGTGCTTCTGTTGACATAGCTAATATTATTCAGGGAGGTGGTGTTGCTATGCTGACGGAAAAACTCCTTCTGTCAGCATAGGCTGTGTCCACATTAGGGAGCTCTGCTGATTGCTCTACCAGTATTGCTATGCTGGCAAAACACTTTGTAACCTCAGGCTTGGTCCATACTACCAAGTTAGGTTGACATTAAGTTGCCTTGGGTTGACTTGCATGAGTCTACACTCAGATTTGTCTCCCACTGACATAAACGTCCTATTACAGCGACGCAGTAACCCTACCTCCACAAACAGTCTTGAGTCATGGCTGCCATCCTGTTGTTGATGCAGTGCGAGTGCAGATACTGCATGATGTATGCCAACTCTAAAAGACCTCTAGCAGCTGTCCCATAAGGCCTGACAGTGACTCACTCTGGAGACAATTAGGAACTTCTCTGCCCACGGGTCCCAGAGACCAGAAGCTCTACCCCCTCCCTTTAAAACGCTCAACTATTTTTGAAATCCCTTCTCCTGATTGCCCAACTTGATGAGCACACCCAGTAGTTCTGCCTTCTAGTACGCAACCATCCAACCAACCATGCTGGCTACATGCTCTAGACACTTTTCTGCCTGAAGTAGACAGGAAGTATTGGATCTCTTGGGCTTGTGGCGAGAAGATGCTATGGACCAGGCAAAGGGGATGCAGGCAAAGGGTTATGACAAGGTCCAGCAGCAGTGCCACGTGGAAGTGAAGGAACTGCTGCAGGCATATCAGAAGGCCAGGGAGGCCAACAGTCAATCTGATGCCAAGCTGCAGACTTGACGCTTTTACAACAAGCTGCATGTCATACAGACCCCACCAGCACCATGCAAACCACCATGGATACCTCAGTGGAGTTTGAGATAGGGACCCTTGCAATAAACATCAAGGAGGAGAAAGAGGAGAAGGGGTACAGTTATGCTGTGAACCAGGGTCTGTTCAAGACTCCACCGCATCTAGCCAATCCTGCCAGCCAAGCACAGATGAGCCAGATCCAGTGGAAGGGACCATGTGTGCATGTGCATGCATCCTTCCTTAAAATGTTTAAATGTGAAGATGGCACCCAGTCCAACTCCAAGGTATCAGGACACGGGTATCTATTTTTCATTGTTTTACTCACATGAGAAGAGGTAGCATTACAATAAACAGAGGTCGAGTTATCTGCTTTTCAATCCCCTGTAGCATTAGGCAGGGGAACCATTTGTTCATGTACACAGGGATGTCCCCTATATCCTCATTAGAGAGCTCGATGAAACTTCCATGGAAGTACTCTGCAAGCCTCTCCCAACAGTTTCTAGTGATGGCTGCCTTATTTCTACCTTCATGATGTTTCCCGATGCCACTGTGCAATGATTTCATCAGGCATCATTGCAATACACAGGCTAGCAGCATATGGGCCTAGGTGGCTTTGGGACACCACCAGCAGCTGTGCTTCCTGTGCCTTTGTGACCCACAAGAGTGAGATATCAGCTAAAATCACCACCCCCTGTGAAAAAATAGTGCATTACTCAGAGCCATTGCTTTGTACTCATACCCATAGAAACAGGGGAGGAAATTGTATTACTTTATGCAACTGAACACTTCCCTTCTCATTGCACCACACCTCCTTGCCTCTGGCAGACCATACTCGCTGTGGCTGTGGCTGGAAGGCTGTGCTATGCAGAGGCACTCCAAACCTGAAGAGTCAATAAGCATGACTTATTTAAAAGGAGGGGGAAGGGATAGCTCAGTGGCTTGAACATTGCCCTACTAAACCCAGGGTTGTGAGTTTAATCCTTGAGGGGGCCATTTAGGGAACTGGGGTAAAAATTTGGGGATTGGCCTTACTTTGAGCAGGGGGTTAGACTAGATAACCTCCTGAGGTCCCTTCCAACCCTAATAGTCTATCATTCTATGAAAACTCTCATGGGAATAAGGAGAGGGCATTCTGAAACATATTTTTTGCTTTCCAGTGTGACAGTAAATACGATACATCTGACTATCTATAGCTGCTGCCATTGCAGCCTTGAGGCGTGCCCCTTCCACACCCACTGAATGCCTGACCCTGCTGAGGACAAGAAAGAAGAGGGCATGAGAGGACATGTTCACTGAGATCTTGCAAGCCAATGATTCATGGACCAGGGACAGAGTGCCTGGAAAGTGAATATGGCAGCAAGCTGGAGAAGGAAAGAATGGACAGGAGAAAGTTCCAGGAGTCCCAGCAGGAAAAGGAGAGAGAGATGTACCAGGACATAATGGGGTTTCTCTGCCAGCAAACACAAATGCTGCAGACTGTTGTTGACCTACAAACCTAATAGTCATGGACTTGCCTCCCCTCACAGTCATAGAATATCAGGGTTGGAAGGGACCTCAGGAGGTCAACTAGTCCAACCTCTGCTCAAAGCAGGGCCAATTCCCAGACAGATTTTTGCCCCAGATCCCTAAATGGCCCCCTCAAGGATTGAATTTACAACTCTGGGTTTAAGAGGCTAATGCTTAAACCACTGAGCTATCCTTTCCTATAGTAGCAGCACCATACAGCCCCCCAGCATTTCATGCGGCTTCATGGGCCACATCCCTACCCCTAACATTCCATGCTGGGGACAATAAAAAGAATCACAGCTTCACATACGCAGACCTGTGAGAACCATTGTGGGTGTACCTGTGAAAGAAATGGACGCAAATGGACACACGTGTTTTCTACTGTTCTAATTTTAAAGTTCTGTTCTATTATGAATATGATATGACTCATAAATTGAGTCAACAGTGTAACACTGTTGCAAAAAAAGCAAACATCGTTCTGGGATGTATTAACAGGAGTGTTGTAAGCAAGACATGAGAAGTAATTCTTCTACTCTACTCCGTGCTGATTAGGCTTCAAATGGAGTATTGTGTCCAGTTCTGGGTGCCACATTTCAGGAAGGATATGGACAAATTGGAGAGAATTCAGAGAAAAGCAACAAAAATGATTAAAGGTCTAGAAAACATGACCTATGAGAGAAGATGGAAAAAATTGCATTTGTTTAGTCTGGAAAAGAGAACACTGAGTGGGGACATAACAGTTTTCAAGTACATAAAAGGTTGTTACAAGGAGAAGGGAGAAAAATTGTACCCGTTGGCTGCACCGTCGCAAGCAGCCAAGTATACACATGAGCGATATACTAACTGCAGCAGCTTTACACCAATGTAAATTGACCATAGTTTGTAATGTAGACATGGCTTGAGTGAGAGCCTGAGTTTACTGTGCAGTAAAGACATAATCCCAGAGGAAAGTCAGCGAATGCCACTTTGCTAGTGTTCCAGGGATCCAAGGGGAGAAAAGCCTTTGAAGAGACAGAGCACTACGGTGGGCTGGGTTGTATTCTGTACTTCTGCTTACATTTCTGTTTCTATAAAACCCATTTGTTTTATTTCTTGTGCACCTTAAACCTTGAGAGGAAAGTCTCATGTGGAAAAGTTTGCCGTCTGAAAGACTTTTTTGTTGTTGGTGGGCCGGCTGCTCCTCTCCACCAGTTCACAAGGAGAGAGGATTTACTTAACTTCTCTGGTGTATCAGCTAATGCAGAACCTTTAGTTGGTCTCTGACAGGCATTTTCTCTACCTGCAAGGGGGATTATTTCTGTTCCCCAATGTAGCAGTTAATAAAGTCTCAATAGTCTTTTCAGCATTTCCCTCAGCAGCTGTTAGCAATCCTACAATTCTGCTATTTCTGTCACTCTCCAGCCTCTCCAATCTTCTCTTCCAAATGATGTTTTCCTTAGCAACTGCTTCCATTGTAGCCCCAATTGTCTCAGTTTTATTGAGGGATTCCTCCTTAGTGGATTTCTCTATATCGCTTTAACCACACCAGCAGCCACATTCTTTTCAAGCAAAATTATCTACAGCTTCCCAAGATTTAATGGCAGTAAAGTTTTTAATGCTACCTTACTGGAGTCCCTGGAGCCTGCGAGAGATTCCTTCTCTTAAAATCCCATTAAGTCTGACATGCTCTTGCCAGCCATGGAGAGAGATTGCATCTTGCACTCCCAGCTTCCAGACTATTACGTCCCGCCTGTTCTAAAATACATCCTCTTCTTTCCTGGAGGAAATTTTACACACACACACACACACGCACGCACACATGCACGCACACACACGCACTATTTATAAATATGTTTTAACATTAAGTTTTAGTTAGTTTTGGGCAGTGTGTATAGATGTTCTTCTTTATGTATGACAATGCATTTTGATTGTGCTCTAATTCTTCAAAAAAACTGATGTATACTCAATATTTTATACGATCATAGTAATAGTATTTTGCACCTCTCTGTCTCCTTCCATCCAAGGATCTCAACCAGATTTATAAACATAGGCCCTGATTCTGAAAACTCATGTGCATGAGCAGACTCATGGGCCTGGACTGAGATTCACTGAAGTCCACAGCGCTCACCATGACTTCAGGGCCACCTGCATGTATGTGGTGACAGAATCAGGATTTAACAGAAAAAGGCACCTCTTGTAGTTAAAACACTTGACTAGGACTCAGATGATCTGACTTCAAATCCTAGCTGTGCCACAGGCAAACATAGGTTAAGCCTCATAATGTTCCCGGCCTCCAAATTTAGGGTGAGGAAACAAATTAGTGTTTACATGAGTGTAAATCCAGAGTAATTCAAGGTTTGTCGTCACTAGCAGTTAGGTTGTTTACAGGAGCCATGGTAAGTTACATGATTGATTTAGCACTCAATGGAGGCAGGGACTGTCATGTTTAACATTGGGTCATCTGGTTGTAGTTAACCCTAGGGATAAATATTAGAGGAATTTTGTGACAATTAATTAATTAATACTTATGAAGCCCTTTGAGATCTTCAGCTCAAAAGTGGTATGGAAGGTAAGTGCTAAACTAGTATTATGTCATCTTCATTAGCCAATAAATGAATATGCTGTTTTTCTTAAATTTCTTCAAAGAATCAGCAATACAAAGTTATAACCTGCATGTCTGGCACATCTGCTCCCCGATCATGGCATTTTGTTATCTTTTAGGTTTGATATTTTTCAAACCAAAGATTCTGGACGTGTTGATGCCCTGTAAGAAATCCTCATCTGCAAGGATTCCATGAAATCCAATTAAGAATTTTGAAGGCTAAAAATCAAATGCTCCGTCTCACAGCTAGGCCTGATGATTGGAGTCTCTTCACCTGTATCATTAATAATTGTCTTTGGAAACTTAGCACTTACACTACTTGAACAGTAACAAAAGGTATAAATCACCCCCAGGACTCTTAATTACTCCCATTAACAGTTGTTTTGTTATCCTATATGCGAAGCAGTAACGCCACATTATGAGTTCAATGGCACAGGTTTGGCTTTAGGCCAAGTGCTGTGTTAATTATGTTAAATGAGTAGGAGGATTGCTCCCCTGGATGCCCAGATTTTGGGGAGACAAGGCTAAAACTAGCAGCCCTAATACTTACCTATTATTGCTTTTTCACCTCCTGCTTCTACCATTTTATTTTCAATCTTCTATTTGATATTATTCTTATCCTAATGCCCTTATCTTTAGTCTGGTCTACACTCCAAAATTAGATTGACCTAGTTACATTGCTGGGTTATGGGAAATGTTGTGCCCTGTGTGACTTAGGTCAACTGCGATCCCCGTCCAACCCCCGCCCCCGCGTACCTCCCCCACCGTGTTAGACAAGCTGGGCTGATGGGAAGGAATTTCTTCTGTGCGACCTAACTACACCTTTCAAGAGTGGTTACTACACTTTGAAAAAAAGAACACCCTTCCCGTGTGCTGTAGGAAGTACATACCTGCACTACAGCAAGCTGAAGCGTGTCACCTCTACACGCGTGGGTCAGTTGTAGACATCTCCTCCTCTCAACACTTCAGGATGACAGCAGTATGAAAGGAAAGAAAATTGGGAACTGGTAGCGGCAGGGAGGAATCGCTGGGGGAGCAAAAAGAAAAAAAGAAGAGCACTGCAAAATATTGGGACAAATTGCGTCCTGACCAATCTTCGGGACAAACGCCTAAATATTGGGATGGTCCCGATTTTATCGGGGTGTCTGGTCACCCTACTCACTTCCTCATTGTGACCCATGTATTACTCCTCACATCTTAGTCATGTCCCAGTATTCTCTTCTTTTTTTATGGTTGGGGTATGCAATATTGGCATTTCTCCAGTGGCCCCCCTCAGTTTCTGCACAATTTAAGCTCTCGGTTAAAAGAAATAAATAAATCTAGCCTATACGGTTGTGAATGTATCCTTTCTGAATGAGACCCCTGACAGTTCTGTGTTATTGAACCTTCCATGAGAGAAATGAAATAAATATTTCCAAGAGAGGCATGAGCTATCCACAACTCCCAGGACTCTGAAGCCTAATGAGGATAATGTAAATGTCTCCAGTTATTAAGTGTTGATTGTTTTAGCAAAACTATCCTGCTATTCTGGGATTGTAGATTGAGCCTGAATAGTGTATTAATGCTTTCCAATCTCCAGTCAGACCTGGTCCGATTTCCAGGACCCTATTTACACAAGAATGGGTCGGGTTTTTTGGCATAAGCTTAGGTATGAATTTGACCTGATATGGTTATATTAGTAGAGCCCTTGTGTAGACACTCTTATTCTCAGACTGGAAATAGGCATACGTTTCTAACAGTGAAAGTAATTAGATGCTGGGACAATTTACCAAGGGACATGGTGGACTCTCCCCACTGACCATTTGAAAATCAAGAGTGGATGTTTTTCTAAAAGATCTGCTCCAGGAATCATTTTGGGGAAGTTCTATGGCCTGTGTTAAGATGATTATTCAACCAACCACTGCGTAATACCCATTTTATGTACTTAATTTATTACATTTTCTATTATGTTTATAATTATAGTAATATTATTATTATTTCTATCATGTCCTCTTAAGTCTTGTTATCTGTATTTAGTTTATTTAACCTCAAAAGAAAATTAGCTGAACTTAAAATAAATTAAAAGGTGGTGCATAAAACCTAGCTGGGAGCTGTCCTGGGATTCACAGAAAACATACTGGATTATACTATCGGGTGCTGTTGTACAGCCATTGCATACTTTCTTTTGGCTGTGTCTACCGTAGCTTTTTTCACCACCAAATTTCCCTCTGTGGTTGCTGCCAATTTAGTTCCACCAGCGAGAGCAATAGCATGAGACAGCATCTGCATCTCATCTGTCGCATTGCCACTGTGTCATCTTATGCAGGAGCAGCAGAGAATCCTGTGGCACCTTATAGACTAACAGACGTTTTGGAGCGTGAGCTTTCGTGGGTGAATACCCACTTCATCAGATGCAGGCAGGGTTAAGGGTTAATCTTAAGCAGGGTTAGGTAAAAACCTTCTCAGCCAATGATTTGGTTAAATTAGTTCTCCCACCATTGGAAATACATCGGCATCAGCAATGGAGCAAAATTTGGTGTGGAAAAGGGTTGGTGTAAACAAAGCCATTGAGTTTAATGGAAGTTCCATGCAAGGAGTTGCTGCAGCATCCAAGCTCTTACACTTTGTCTTGGAACACTTAAATCATCTAAAAAAAATACCCTGACACAATGTGTTGTGAGGAAAAAGATAAGTCTGTGGAATCATTGTGAAAGCAGATTCACCAAGAAGTTATGCATCTTCCTACAAAATGTTAAGAGTGCTTTAAATTGTCGTTGTACCACACCTGTGTCTGCTAAGAAGGACTGCTGACTGTATGGATTTAGAGTCACTACCTAGTGCAATTTGTATGCAAATGAAATGTTAATAGGGCATATAAAAGTTAAATTCAATAAACTAAGTCTGCAGTGAGTAGTGATGTCACTGAAATCTGGCCAGTCTTTGACTTTCCCTCCTCATTGCATTTTTGTTGAATCAGTTTTCCACGTCTCTGACAAATAATCTCCCATGCAGTTTATTTATGTCATGTGACTTAGGAAATAAAACTAAACAGCATCTTTACTACTAATGATGTGAGACACTGGTTTTTATTTGTGCCCGTTGCTATTTAATGACCTAAATATCTTCAGCACTTTTGATAGCCTGGGTAAAGGCATATTGATTTCCTTTTAGTTTCTGATGCTTGAAGTGCAAGAAACTCCTCTTACTAAAAATGCAGTGACACAGCTAAATCTGCACAAACTAGATTTGTTAACATGTCTTGGATGGGATACTGCCATGAGGAAACTACCAGAGAAAGAAATTCTGGATTAATGCCTTTTGTAAAGTTGGGTGGGATTCAGGATAACACCTCTGATGTTCTCCTGGTAAAATTCACCACTGTGCAAAGAGCTAGCACCAGACGTACATCACTCTCAGTCCTGGGAAAGTGCGAGTTCTTCAGTTCTGAGGGAGATCAGATTGAAGAGAAGAATTCTGCATGTCAAGTGAAAAGGTGGGTTAACTTTGAAAATGTCCCTTAGAGTATTTTACTACTTATAATAATATTTTATAATCACATAGCACCTTCCATCTCAAGACACCAAATCACTTCTCAAACATTAATTAATTGACCATTCTGTATGTAGGCACATTTTTAACCTCATTTTATGGAGGAAGACTCTGAAACAGAAAGATTTAGGCCAAAAATTTCAAACTTCAGTGGCTATAATTAGACACCGAAGTATGGATTTAGGTCTTCTATCTTCCAGTCCTACGTCTTCACCACAAGACCAACCTTCTTCCCTGGATAGTTTTACCTGAGATAATATCACATTTGTATTTTCCCCATTCCGGGAGTAATTTTAAAGCCTAACATGTTAGATAAATAATTTAAATAAAAATGTTTTACTAGCCTTGAAGCAAAAGCAAAAGCACACATGTCTGAAGAAAAACAGCAGCTTTTGCTGTAGCTCTAGAGTAGTTCTAAGTTCTGAAAGGTTAAACGTATCCCTGAAGCATGGAGCGAGTCTTAACTATTCTTTGTCTGGAAAAATATATGCCCGCTAAGGAAGATCACTGAAACATTGGGTACCAAATAAAACTCCCCTTTGTTACAAGATTTATTTAAACCAGAACAAATAAAAGCAATCAGTTGGTTCCTCTGAGCCATTCATTTTATAAATAATATTACTTATGATTTCTATGGATTACTCAAAAAGTAAAGGACTTTATAGACCCAAGATATGAGGCCAAAGTCATCTCTGGTGTAATTATGCTGAATTTGGCCTGTTTTACTGATTTGTTTTGACAGAACAATTCAACTGTGTTAAATATTTTTTCTTTTGATTTGCTACATGGCATAAGCCATATTAATCACTTATTCAATATATTTGGAGATCTGCAAACCCATTATGGCAACAATGCAAGGATCGTGCATGAAAGAAGCTTGATATTCACTGGTCAGTTATGCAAGGAATGTACAAGGATCATATCTAGTTTAGGACATATTCCTTGGACTTTTTCTCAGATACCTTTTGCAATACTATAGCCTTGTAACGGTCTCTCAGACATACATACCCCCTCTGTCCTCTTCCTCCCAGAATATCTCCCCCATAGTCTTTTTTCCATCATATACACCACACTCACTTTCTCATCACTATATTGTTATTATTTAATATTTATAGTGCAATAGCACCTTGTAGATGGGCCGACTCTCCCTGCAGCGCCTCCTTCTGGTTACTTCTGGGAATTAGCTCGGTTCCAGCTCTGAAGCGCCCTCTGCGGGCTGGTGATCCTCCTGTCCTCTGGCCGCATGTCCCTCCCTGGACCCGGTGCCCTTTTACATGGAGTGCTGCCCCCAAGCAGTCACCCCTTTCTCTGAGGGTTTCCCCTTCCCAGGGGACCCCCACCCTCTATCCCCACTTTCCCTCAGTATAGGCTACTGCCCAGTCTCCATCTAGCCCCTGTTCACTGGGGCAGACTCAGCCACTCATCATAGGCAAAGGGGTTTGGACCTGCTGCCTTTGCCTACCCCTGGGTTGCTTCCTGCAACCCCCAGTACCTCTTGGCCTACTGCTGGGCAGCAGCCTGGGGCTTTCCAGGCAGGAGCTCCCCAGCTCCTCTGCCTTTCCCCAGCTCTGCTTCACCCTAGGTACCTTATCTAGCTCCCTGCAGCCAGGCCCTTCTCCCTCTACAGCCAGAGAGAGACTGTCTGCCTCTAGCTCCGCTGGCCTTCTTATGAGGAACTGTTGCTCAGTTTGGGGCGTGGCCCCAGCTGCAGCCACTTCCCCAAACAGCCCAGCCTAAAGGCTGCTTTCTCCAGCCACAGCCCCTTCCCCCCTTCAGGGCAGGAGCAGGGATTCACCCAGCTACAGACCTATATGCCAATCAAGATGAGGACCAGTTGTGCAAGGTGCTGTACAGACATACTGAAAATGCGGTCCCTGCCCCGAAGAGTTCACCGTTTAATTTTCTTTTCTACGTGAGTGTTTTATGTAGCATAATCCTTCTTCACTTGCATCATACATGCACCAAGATTTACATCAGATTTGGCCCACATTTTTGGTCAAGCTCACCATCATCACCTCCTGGTTTTCCATCATATGCACCGTAATACTTTTGTTACATCATGCATAACAGCAAACCACCTCTTCCAGCATATTTTACATCTTTCTCCTTTTGAACCACAGTGTTTAATCATTGTGGTGACATTAAATGTTGTGTTGTGCTGCTTCTCTTACATTTCCAAAGCAAACATGTACTGCCAACCTTTTTATCTCAGATCAAACCTGGCATAACCATTCTTTCTCTAATCTTGTGCATTTGCCAAGAAAATTTCCTGGACATTTGTGAGCCCTGAGCCTTTTACCCAATCCTATTCTATACCCATCCCATTCTACAATCTGTAGTATATAAATTGAACAACAGTAATACATGTACTTGTATAAAAATGATGGGCATGTGACTATGGCAGAAAAGACACTATCAAATTAATCTCCCTAAATTAGCTAAATAAACAGAGGAAAATGTAACTGTTACTAGCAAGTTATGTTATTGTAACTGCATAATGCTCTTTGTTCTGTTTTAAAGCAGCTGGGTGAAACAGAAGAGTCAATGTTTAGAGAAACTGGCCTTCTTCGGGATTTATATGGAGAATGACCGTTTATTGTATCAATGAACTTAAAAAACCTGACGTATTCTATCCAGTCAGCATTCTTGCTCCTTGAGGCTTTTCCTCTGGAGCAGCACTGACTTTTTCGTAGCACTGAAGTGCTCAAAACCTTAGGGGTGTATCTGCAGCCGTGACTTCTGTTGTGGCTTGTTCACGTTTCCTACGTGCAGCTGATTGTGGCTGCACAAGTGTGTTGTGGTAGGGTGATCATTCAGAACCCTATAGGGTTTAGTTCTTGAATGGATTTGTGAACCAAGCCTTAAATTTTGGTTTTCAGTGTTTGGAATTATAATTAATTTGTTTTATGGTAGCATTTAGGACCCTCAATCAAGGATCAGGGGCCCCTCATGCTAGGTTCTGCAAAGACACACAGAAACCATCCATGCCGCGGAGAATTTACATTCTAAATGTCAGACTGGATGCACCAGGTGGAGAGGACAGACAAACAGGGTGGGTGAGAGGATTCAGTAACAAAATGAAAAGAGTTCATCAGGAAAATGGAAGTCTGAATGCTACATTTGACCAACTAGTGTGAAATGGTAGTGACTTGTAAGCAGCAGAACTAAGTTATAAGGAGAGGTTTAAAGGAGAATTAAGTGGTGGCCTTTCAGAATAGAATTAACTCTTGAAAATTTACTTGTATGTTTTTATGCAACAAATTCAAGACTCTAAGGAAAATCTTCTCTACCGCCAATGACCTATTACATTTTGCAATTGCTTGACATCTATTCTAAGGTATAATAATAATGATAGTGGTTTCCCTATCAGCATAAATATTTGTAGTTACATTTTTAGTACTAATAACAGTGCCATTTTCAGAATATGAAATAATCCAGGAAACTTGCTGGCTGTTCTGGTACTGTAGTTATTTCTAGGCAGGAAGAATTTTGTTACATGCTGGGAGAAATAAATTGCAGGTATCTTTATTCCAACGTATCTGTGCTTCAAAATGTGTTATTGCCTTTAATCATTCCATAAGGCAAAAGATTTCTTCCCACCCTCTTATCATGAATGGTATATTTGAGGATTCTCCCTCTATTTGCATTAGTGGTTATTGTTTTGTCTTACTTCTTTTACTAATGACAGGGACAAAGTTGATTCATTCCTTTTGGCTGGAGGGAGGAATTAAGTGGCTTCCTTACAAAAAACTCTTCTGTTATTTAGCACCCAAAGTGTGGTAGGTGCTTTATAGACATTAAGGAAGACTGATCCCTAAGCTTATGTAATAGCTGCCATGTTGGTTGACACACCAGGGGTTGAACTGCAGATCTCCAGAGCTAAAAGCATTAGCTGCTTGAGCTAAGGAATCGCACACAGCTGGTTGTGCTTACACAAATGTTTTAAACAAAGGATGGGCTAAAGCGAAGTAACATGAAAGCAAAATAATCAAAGCGGTGTTTGGTATATGTCATTTTTTATTTAATTATTTAAAGCACTTCTCATTCTTCTCCTCACTCTTGCCAGCTTACAGCAGATAGCAAGTGTGAAAAATCCGGTCGGGGATGGGGGGTAATAGGTGCCTATATAAGAAAAAGCCCCCAAAATTGGGACTGTCCCTATAAAACCAGAACATCTGGTCACCCTATGCCAGCTGTTTCTGAACCCACTTATTCCACAATACTTATTCCTTATCCAGAAAGAAAGAGAGAGAGAGGATAAATACACATTTTTCAAAGAGAATTCTACTTGTCAGGGATTGGATAGGTCTGAATCTCCATCCACCAAACTTTTTAACAATCTTATTTCTGAGGTGCTACTCAGTGTGAATTAGGTTGGTGCTGTCAGAACAGCATGGCTGCCACACACTCGCCTCTCAGAGACAAAGTATGTCATCTATGTGACACAGCTAGCATCTACCTGGGGAATTAGAGCCCTGAGGTCGCATCTAAGACAGACACTCATGCATGGGAGTAGGATGTGATGTCTGACCCACCAAACTGGCCTTCATCCAAGAATGAATACAATGACTGTGATTCAGCACCTAAACCATGTGAGCTGTTTTCTCACACTTTATGATGTAAGCTGAACCCCAAGACTGAATTATAGCTTGCATTCAGTCAGGGATCATTCATTATTCCCTATGTTATCCATCATTTGCTATTCCATGGCTCAGAAGCGAGAGCTACAATGAGATACATAATGCTCAAAAACCTGGGGTGCTTAAAACCTATCAATAACAGTACTGTTACACAGAAGAATTTTCCTCTGTAGGGAAAAAAGAGAAGTTATGACAGTCTTCTCAATGAATGTGAGAGATCTAATAATTGTTTTCTACCTAATGCACAGAATAATCAGTCACACTTTAACTACTGTGTCATAAGGATTTCAGCTAGACTTAGTGCAGCAATCATTGTATATTAAATCCCAAATGATAGCTAACCATTATTTCCTAGTAAAAATGTCATTAATCAATGTATGCTAAATTACCATACAATAAGCATTAGAGCTTAGGTGTGCCCATATGTATATTACATGTTTAATTCAATATTTACTACATTGCATGTACTTAAAAGCATTATTTGGGATTTTATGTCTCACCACGGGATATTTATTGGTAAAAGTTTCTTATACATTTAAAATAGTCTCAATAAATAGCATCTTAATAATTCATTAGTAATTCATATGAAAGCTTTATAATAATAAGACTTAATGCACTAGATTTTGCACTTTGGTGCAACTGCTTTGCTACACATTGGCTCAAGGAAGCCTGAATCTAGCACACCTGGCTTCAGAGCCTCACTCCAGTATAGGGGGGTTCTCTAGTGGCACACAGCTGTGGCTCCCATGCCATCCCCACTCCTGACTGTCAGCATGTATGGGACACAGCTGGGGAATATGAGGCCTGACAAAAGCTTCCCTGCACCTTGGCAAGCCCCATCTGTCACTGGAGCCATTGGTAGCTGGCATAAATTAGAGTGGCCTTGAGGTTCTAATTTACTTGGGGGCATTGACAAGGCACAGAGCCAGGTCAGGATTTAGGGAGCGATAATCTGGCTTAAAGCCACCTTTGCACAACCACTTTGCTGAATTGTGCCGTGTACTCCTTGGACCCCACTATAAATCTGGGCCAATGATTTTTAGCCCTTGTATAGCACTTTATCTCTTCAAAGCAGGGGAGAAACCAGATTACGGCCCTGAGAGCATCTGCAGGGCTGCGATGTAGAGGAAATGCTCCTTGTGCTCCAGGAATGATGGAGGGCAGCATTGTGTTGAGGACAATAAGCAGCATTAGCCAAACACTTGAGAGCTGCTCCTGCGTAAGTGTGCTGGAGAGAAGGGACTTTCTCCTCTTGTGCATCTTAGGCATTAGTTGCCTTGAGCTGATAAATCTGACTACATCTCTGTACATATACTTATACATGAATGAAATGGGACAGTAAGCATTTGTAGAATAAACCACAATCCTGCAAGTCTTAATTCAGGCAGAATTACCATTGAAGTAGGTACTGCAAGATAGGGGTCTTATGGTATGATCCAAAGTCCAGTGAAATCCATGGAAAGGTTCCCATTGACTTCTTTGGCGTTTGGATCTGGCCCTTAGTGAAAATTCAGTACAAATATCAGGTTTGTAATATTTTATATACAAACTGGATCAGCACAATTGGCCTGATGAATTAAGCACAGGTCTAGGAATCAGGAGACCTGGTTCTAACTTTGACTCTGCCACTGACTTGCATTTTGAATTTGGGCAAGTCCCTTAACTTCTCTATTCCTTACTCCATCTTTAAGAACAAGAAATTATGATTCTTACTCACTATTATACAGTGCTTTGAGATCTTTGGATATAAATACTATATTTATCTCTGCATATAGATCTTTAAATAAAAGTACTCTATATATTTTCCTTTGTGTGTATATGCCAGTGTAATTCTATATTGTGATGTAAAGTATAATAATTATCTTGTATTATTACAATGTTAAAAATCTATCTGTTGTCAGGACCCTATTTAAAATTAGTGCGGTTTCCCTTGAGTACAGTTAGCAATTAATCTCAGAAATCTGGACAAATTGAAAACATACCTGTGCTCCTCTGTGTAGGCATTTTAAAAATAAAATGATTAATTTTTCCACTGTGGTTTTTCTAAATATTTTAGAGTGACAAGATTGCACTTACAAAATCAAATCAGAAAAAAACCCTCGCTGTGTTTAGAAGGCCTGGATCTCAGTATTAGTGAGAAAGAAACTTTCACTTTGGCCGGATGAATAGCCCTAAATATGAACTGTTTCTTCTTCCGTTCTCTCGTTGTCTCACTGGAGCCTCAGTGTGAATTTCTTTAGCAAACAGATCAATTGGATGGGCAAATATTTGCCCAGCTTCCCAAGGACGTTTGGTGTGAATTTTTTTAGCTGGTGTTTGCTCGGTCGTTTCTTTTTTTTTTTTTAAGGAAATAAAATTCTTTCTGTATTTTCCACTGATATCTCTGAAATTCAGTCCATTTTTATTTGGCTCAACAAAGATATAATGGGCCATATTAATTCCTGATATAATTATTTCAATGGTGTTACACCAAGATTAATTTGACCCATTGTTTAGGGCGATAATTTAATGATGTTTTGGGGGATTTGGCTAATTTATTGTTAAGTTCTATCCGTCTGTCTCTCTGGGTGTGTATATGTATATATATATATATATTTGTGTATGTGTAGATCTAGATCAGGGGTGGCCAACCTGAGCTTGAGAAGGAGCCAGAATTTACTAATGTATATTGCCAAAGAGCCACAGTAATGCATCAGCAGCTCCCGATCAGCTCCCCCCGGCTCTCAGCACCTCTTGCCCACCAATTAGCGCCTCCCACTTCCTCCCTGCACCTCCCGATCATCTGTTTCGTGGTGTGCAGGAGGCTGTGGGGGGAATGGGGAGAAGCGAGGTCATAGCAGGTTCGGAGGGGGGCTTCAGGAAGGCATGGAATGGGGGCGGGGCCTGTGGCAGAGCCAGGGTTTGAGCAATGAGCACCACCCAGCACACTGGAAAGCTGGGGCTTGTACCTCCAGCCCCAGAGTCTCTGCCTATATAAGGAGCCGCATATTAACTTCTGAAGAGCAGCATGTTGGCCACCTAGATCTGTAGACTTGTAGTTTTTGTTTTTTTTTAAAAAAATCCTAGCTAAAATGCTCACTAAGGGCCAAGTACTTGGCCCTGGCTAAGTATCTCCTAACCACTTACCCTGGGAACCTGAACTTTTCCCTTCTGGGAGCCCTAACCCTCTCTTTTCCAGATTCCCATTCATGAGCACTCATCCTTCAAACAGGTGAGTGGCATGGGACCTCTTAAGGCTGAGGCGAGACAGAGTGAGTGCCTGGAGGTTCCTATACAGTAAGTGGCCACTGTCCTCTTTCCTGCACTTGAATCAGGTCACTTCCATGAACTACACCAGCCTGGACAGCATAACACCCAAAGTCACATCTGAGCCCCACCACTGCGGTACCCATTGCAGCCACCATTCCTCCAGCCACTTATTAATTTAATGTTAATGCCTTGTTATCTCAACATTCATAATGTATTGAGCCACGCAAGTAATTAAAGTTAATTTCAGCAAGGGCTCAGGCATGCGGACTGTAAATTCTTATTCATATTTCTTTCTTGTTTTGTGATTCTCAGTTGGAGTTTTCTAATAACAGATCATTTCTTTTTGTCTAACTTTAATCTGGCCCTGGTTGACAAGCACCATCCTTTTCACTGAAGGGTAAGACCACTTAAAGAAAGGCCAATAAGCCCTTGCACTGCTCAGCTGACTAGGGTGATTTGTCACCGTGTGCAGTGGTGGTCACACCAATGGATTTATCTCAAGGTAAATGGAGATGCTGAGACCTGGGACCTGGAGCTTTGATTAAGGCCCCCTTTTTGTAGTGTTGATAGATGTTGCTTGTGTTTATCTATTTGAAATGCCACTAAATCTGTGAATACAATGGAAAAAGAGAGTAGTTTGCAGCTGAAAACATATTAGTGATTTATGTTTCACTAAGAAGCACAATAAAAAGACAGAGGCTATTAAGAGGAGCTATTTTCATGAGAAATAGTTCTGCTTTAAAACATTATCAACCACACCTTGATAAAGACCTACATGCATGCATAATCGTGTTTACTTATCCCTTTAGTTTAGCACAATATACATTTGCAATGCATAGCCCCGAATTATTAATAAGCTGGTAAGCAGAATCTTTAACACACAAACATGCAGGAGCAGACTACTTTGCATGTTAATTGTCTTTTGGAGTAAAGGGGGACAGATAATACACTGCCCCAGGAGTTTAGATGGACTCCACCTCCCTTAAAACAGTTTCAAATCCTACTGACCATTATTGCAGACATTTATTCACAACATTTTAGTCAAAATAACAAGTGGGGTGACAGAAAAAGATTATAATGCATTGATATAACTTATAACATGAATCAATGTCAACAAGACGCACCCATTTAAATGAATAGGGTCAGATGAGAGTGCTGTATCACCCTGACTTGTGTGACAGTTACAAATGCATAACCTAGTATGCATAATAGGAGTGTACAAACCAGTAGCGATTTGTAAACTTGGTTCATTTCAAGCAGAACTGACCCACAGGAACAGAAAAGGGACAAGGCAACTGAGCTGTCTAAAAATAAATGATTCTGTAGTTTGCTGTTTAACGAAAAGCATATGAGGTTTCATTTTCTCAAGCTTGAATAGAGAACATGGACCCAAAATGTTATTAGGTAGCCAAGCTGCTGCTTCGCTGCAACGTTCAATTAAAAGAAAAAGATAACACATTCGGTTCCAAATGCATTGCTGTTTACAAATGCAAAATAATGCTTCAACAGTCTGCCCTGTGTATGCAAAACACTGCAATTACATGTTTGGAATTAACAGTGTGGTGTTATGATTTATTTAAGTGTTCTGAGGTTTTGTCTTCAGCACTAATGAACAATGGGGGATGGTAGGGGGGCGAGGGGAGAAGAAAGGCTGTATAATGTGTGTGCACCTGGAGCATGAAAACTAGTACAGTAAGTTATGTATCAGTAGGGTGATCCTCTGTCTATGGCTTGGCACTGCAGTGTACTGACAGACTAGCAAAGCTCTTAAATCTGGACAACACCTGCACCTCATTTGCTTTACAGAAGCGCCATGCCCCGACTGCTGATGGTGAGCCTTCCCTTTCATCCTTAGGATTATGACAAATTATTAATTGCCACCATTAGCTGCAGCAGCCTGCCTGAGATCTCTGCTGCTCTCTGGAGGTGAGAAACTATGTGCATGTGAATGCAGAAAGAAAGGCTGTGAAGCACTGGGGCAAACCGAGCAACAATCTGCCCAAAAGGGATTGTGAGATTGTGAATAATTTATTAGAAAACATTTTTCTTTGTCCTTCCCACAGACCCACAAATCCTCCCCAAGCGCTCTTTACCAGCCTTGCAGATAATGTACTTACACATCTCAGAGCTTGCTAAATAGACTGAGCAGGCCACAGAGTTCACCCTTAACGCTGCTGTTTCAGAATGCCTTGCACAGACGAAACACTTTCATTCTTTCCTGGAAGCATTTCCTGTGGAATTTAATGTAATTGGGTAAGAATCTAAATGCAAAATGACCGCTGAGTGCCAGAGAAGTAATTATTTTTGGGGGACAACTACGTATTGACTTGGCCTGTTCTGAGATCTGTTGGGCCAAATCTTCAGCACTGATTTACGCCTCATTCCAGCCTCACCCAATGCATGTGCTGAACGTGTCTCATTTAATTTTCAGACACCAAAAGTGATGTCTCATAAGCCAATAAAACTGTTTGCAGCTAAATCTGGGAAAGCAAGTTTATTTGCAAAAATAAAATAAATTGCTAGCCTTGTTGCATAAACTCTTCGGAGCCTGGCCCGTGTATTCCTCTGTGTGGACAGCACCAAGCAAACTGTAGGCCTTAGTGTAGTAATCATCATCATAGGGAGAATCAGGAAGGGATGAAAATCTCCCAGAAAAAAAAGGGGGGGGGCAGATGCTGGGTTGGTGTAAATCAGCATAGTTCTAGTGACTTTGATGGAGCTATGCTAATTTACACCATCTGAGGATCTGGTCCCATGTGTGATTATTATCATCAGTGACCTAAGCTCAGGAGTGGACTTGAGTTACTTGTTATACAGGCCAGGGCAGCCTATTTCACAGTTAGTCTTGAAGAGAGGAAAAGTAATATTGAAGGGAAGAGAGATTCTGGAGGTCTTATGTGTAGACTGGCCTTCTGGAAGGCCTCCTGAAGCTTAAGAGAGCATAAAATGATATGACCTGTGTCCAAAACAATGGTAAGCCCAGATTCTTCTGTGTCACACTGATATCAACCTGGAATAACTGCATTGCTATTTGCCTTATTTACATTGGTGAGCTCTTTCTATTCTATTCTATTCTATTCTATTCTATTCTATATAGATTGTTATACCAGACAAGTAGCCCAACTGGTGAATATATGGTTATTTTTGAAACCTGAACTAAAGGCCACCTCCCCATGTCTTAAACAACCACTTTAAATTATTCCCAATAGATCAACACAATTTTATTTGATCTACTGTAGAGTTAAAAATTTAAAACCCACTTTTTCTGCCTGATCAGTTTTTGCAGGGGCTTTGGTTGGGTACCTAAAATAAGATTTTTCCAATGACTGTGTGTATGTGTGTAGATAAATTAGATAAGGAACTTACAAAATTTAACAAACTTGTTTTTGGAAAGCTTAAAAAATTCTGCATATTTCCTTTTCAGGATGGGAGTAGACAGAATCAATTTACAACAGGGATCAAAGATGATAAATTCCAGGGAGTCTAGCAGAATGCTCCCCAAATCCTACATAATGCTCCTTCATTCATATATTTTTGGGTAAACTTCAGTGCACAGATAGAAAAGTATGTAGTCACATTGTTTTTAAAGCATAACACAAGATTCTGAAATGAAGCACAATGGGCAGGATAAGTAGAACTTGCAGAGATTTTAAATAATAGTGTATGTGAAAACGTATTTCAAGCCTTGGTTTGCAGCAAAGTCTCTTTATGGCTTAGTTTATACTTCCATAATTCTCAAATGTTTGACTGGAATGGATGTGCCATGTGACTGTACTATGAAATGCTGGTCTCCACTAAAGGAAATCTGTAAAGAGTCTTCAAGCAGCCATAACTAAATTCATTATGGACCAGACACTAGAAAGCATTGCACATACAGGTTGTAAGTCAAATTTCGGCTTTGCTAGACAAGGAATCTTCCACCTAATGCCTAAGGCTGCAAATTGGCTATGGTGGGGGAGATTCAGAACAGAGCTCAACAGTTGTTCCTGAAACAACGCTGAATATAGTTTCGTCCTGGCTATGCTTGGAGTTAACTCATTTTCAGCTCCAGTTCAGCTGCATCCACTGCAGATACCTATTGTGTACATGTCTTCATATAAATAAGGCCCTCTATCATAGCTTCCTACTCAGATCTGAACCTTAGAGTTCAGAAACTAAGACACTAGCACGAAACCTCCAAGCTTAATTACCAGCTTGGATCTGATAGCGCTGCCACCAACAGGAATTACAGTTCCTGCCTCACTCTGGTCTCCCCAAAACCTTCCCTGGGGGATCCCAAGACTCAGATACCCTGAGTCTCACAACAAAGGGAAATAACCCACTTCCCTTCCTGCTCTTTACCTCCTCCCAGATTTACCAGCTTAAATTCCTTGAAACACAAACCCAGAGAGATTAAGTGTCTCTCCCCCTCACCCAGAGGCTATGCAGATTCAAACCTAGTCAATCTAACACAAAGAGCTTTCCCCCTCCCTTCGTTCCTTAGCCTTAACCAGAGAAAAACTCAAACAGGTTTTAAAAAGAAAGCTTTATATAAAAAGAAAGAAAAAGACATAAAAATGGTCTCTGTATCAAGGTGACAATATACAGGGTCATTGGCTTAAAAGAAAACAAAATGAATAAACAGCCTTATTCAAAAAGAAATACAATTTAAAACATTCCAGCAAACTACACACATGTAAATACAAAAACAATATAAAAACCTATATTGTCTTATACCTGTACTTACAACTGGGAAACAGAAGATTAGAAAGCCTGGAGATAGAGAGATCACTCTCAGAGCCGAGAGAGCAACAGAGACACAGACAAAGGACACACACCCAAAAATTCCCTCCCTGAGCTTTGAAAAATCCGGTTTCCTGATTGGTCCTCTGGTCAGGTGTTTGGTTCCCTTTGTTAACCCTTTACAGGTAAAAGAAACATTAACCCTTAGCTATCTATTTATGACACCCTCAAAGACACAAGTGATGGGCGGAGAGGACCTTGGTTTGAGGTCTCATTACAGTGGGAATTGGTATGCTATTTGGGATATTTTAGCCACGTTAGTTGGGCTAGAAGAGAGACTGAGATGGAAATCACATTGGAATTTTAGTAGTTTTGCCATCGAATTAGAGTAGACAAAAATGAATCTAGGGGCTTCAATTACATATGGGTGTGTAGCAGAGACAAAGATGTGAGCCAATGTGGGAATTGGCATGGCCAGTATATGTAAACAACACATAAATTAAGACAGATGAACAGAATATGAGCTATAACAATTTAGTACAGTATTTCGGTTTCCTCCTTTGCTTGGCTGTTAAGTAAATGAATTTATAGAATTATTTGTCTTTCCATCTTTAACCACTGCCTAATAAAGGAGACAGACAAAACATCTGGTTCTCCACCCATTGGTGTATAACTGTATTGATTTCAGTGCCGTTACCCTGATTCGCAGTGGTATAAATGAGACGAGAATCAGGCCCTTTATGTTAGTGAGTTTGGTAAGTTTGATTGGCACAAATTCTCAGTGTTAGCAATAGTGGCGAGTTGTGAGTTTAAAGACTGATTTGATGAAGAACTGTTTGACTGGGGGTGCCGTTTAGCGACTACATTTGTACCATGCACCCACAGGGAGAGTTACTAGTTTATGTGAGATGTGGTGGGGCACCTGTTCTGATCTTTGTGCTTAAGCGCACACACACGCAAAATCTATCTCTGCACTCCTGATTCAACTCCCACTAAAATTAATGGAAAGACTCTCATTGATTTTATTGGGAGTTCCACTGGGCCATTGGATCCCACAAGGGTCTTTTGTGTGACTCAACTGGTGCAGTGTTCTGCCCTTTTGATATGCAGACTGCTTGGGTATGCAGTGCACTGGCCTCTCAGCACGAGTTTTCTTCTTGCCATTTATTTCAGAGATAGTCATTGGGGAGCACCTGCTTTTCACCTAGTATGGTCCAGGAATAAATCCAACTCCATAAATTTGTTGTATCTCTGGAGGACCCTATGAATATGCAGAGGAAACAGGAAAGGCCTCTCAGGGTGCTGTACTCAGGGAAAGGAGCCCCTGCTGATACTGTCTCAGAAACTTAGGATGCTGCTGCAGAGAATGATGTGACTTGCCTGCTTAGATTCACTTCTCTTTTACATGTCCTAATCCATTGCATAACACCATTTAGTTTTGCTTTGCTATGTGCAAGAAATGCAAATGCCAGATGTTTTTCATATTCTTTACATTAAAAAGTGTGCACTTATTCCTAATACTGTATGGCTTTCTCTGGACGTGTAAAAATGCTTCATAGAAATGCAGGAATTGTTTTTGTAATGAAAAATATTCCTAGTTTTTATTGGCCTGTAGTTATACCATGATTTTTTTAAAAGAAAAATTCATTTCATCTGGAAGATTTCTGTAAATATTGTAATTCTTTGTATGCTTAATGAGGAAAAATGAAGAGAGATTAAAGTAATGATTAGATCCTAAAACTACAAACCCCTTGGATCAGAGACTTTCCTCCCTGAGTATTTGGAAAGCACTAACGCATAGTGGGTGCAACCATAAATAAATGAAACATAATAATGAGATAGAGAGGACTGTAAAACCATGTAACATTATCATAACTGAGTAAAAAAAATCCTTTATTTAATTAGGATATTGACACAAGAAGTTATCTGCTGATTGTATATATGTAGGTTCGGATTTGCAAAGGCCCTTAAGGAATTTGGGGATCTAACTTCTTTAGACCCCACTGAAAATCCCAGAATAAATTTAATTAATTGATTAACAGTTATAAACAACTAAAAGAGCATTCATCCAACTAGGAAACCTCTGAGCTTTGTAATATGTCCAGAGAATAGCAGACCTTCATGCAACCATACTACCTGGTGGTGTGATCTTGTTAGATTCTTATGAACCGTGCACAATGTTTGGCCAACACAAGTGGTGAAAGAAGATGCTACAGGTAGTGATGTAGATGGCTCTCAGAGTCAGCCCTAAAGTGGTACTGGTGTTTCCTTTGTGTAACTAGTGGAACGATACCACTGCGTGGGAGTAGGAGGCACAGTGATACCAGAAGGGCTATGTGATGTGGTTTATGAACCCCATACTGATTAACCATGGGTTATCATGAACCTGAGCCCAATTAGACCACTGGGTTGCACCTGGAGGGGTGCATAATTCATGACCAAACCCAGCTGAGGTGGAGATTGGTCTTTATAAGGGAAGGAACTCTTGGCAGTGGAGAGGACGCCAGGACTTGGGCTAAAGGTTGAGATGCCTGGAAGGCTTGGAACTAGACTAAGAGGGGCCAGAGCCAGGAAGAACCCTAGGAGGCTGTGCTCTGAAATAAGAGCAAGAAAGAACTTTGTAGGCATTAGGCTGAGCCCAGAGGAAGGCAGGTGTGGGACCTGGAAAGGAAACCCAGAAAGGTGAGGATGTCAGGGAATGCCACTAGTAGCACAGAAACCCTGGGTAGGGACAGTTAAAAGGTGAAGGCTCCAGGAGATGATGGTTCTCACTGAAGCGAGCCCAAAAGAGGGTTCAATATGGAACTGAGAGTCAGGAAGTACTGAGATGACAGGAGTTGAGGAGTTCTCACCGTGCCAAGGCCAAGATCGGTTTCAGTAAATTGCTGGAAGTTAAGTGGGACTAGAAGTATTTGAGCTGAATTTTCTTTGAGTGGTCTACACTGAAGATCTCAGCTGAGGGGATCTTAGAAACCCAGAGCAAAAAGGGTTGAAGAGACTGAACTCTAGATATTATTTTATGTCGACCAGGGATTGTAGTACCCCAAAAGAGGTGTGGAACTAAACCATCACCTGGCTAGAGGGTCGAGTCACAAGAAGAGATGGACCATTCAGAACTGCAGTGACCATTTCAGGAGGCACAAGAGAAGACAGAGCTGCTGCATCTCACCCAGCCATAGGGGATGTACACACCCATAGTGAGTCCACTTTTCCACAGGCTGCTTTAGTTTTGGCTGAGATGTGTAATAAAAATTCTGACCTCTCATGATCATTAAAATCTCACAGCATAAGATAGAGGCCAACAAAACAATTGATATCAAAAGCTGGAGGGAAATTGCAAAGTTAACAGAGGATGGAGGGCTTCAATTAATCCAACAGAAGGTTATTTTCAGGGTCTACTGGATACCCAGCTGAATATGTAAAGCTGGGATCAGAGGTAATGACACCTATTTGTGACACTCTGGGAAGGGAGGAACTTAACACATCTCTCTGGACAGTGCCTAGTAGTTCAAGTATTTTGGGGAAAGGTTAATGCCAGACTTAATATGATACTATTCAGTGATAGCCTAAGGAACACATACAGTTTTGTATTACATGACAGAGATAGTTTCACCACTAAATGTGCTACAAAAACAATTCTTGCTGAGAGCATCTCACATAGCAGAGTACACAGGATTGAGAAGATGGAAATCTGCATCCTCCTAAAACGCTATTTAGAGGTGTGGAATGATGAAATGAGTGCACTGGTGAATTTGGAGAGTATCTACTACTTGAGAAATAAGACTATTTTTCATGGAATTTAAACTTTTTCTGGGGTTTATGAGATCAGTATAATAAGTGTATTATTATCTAAGTTATAACAGTTGGTGGTAGGATTTGCAAATAAGTTATACATATTGGGCCTGATCCAAATTCATTTAGAGTGAGCGGAAAGACTCCTATTGACAACATATACCCTGTATATTATTCCTAGCTTTTGAGCTATATAATTTTCTTTTAACATAGTTTTAAAAATGTAATATGTACAAATTGCCTTTTCCTTGTCTTTCCTCCTCCCTTAAGAGAAACATTTATAAAATCACATCACCTTTTACAAGAGAGGGGACCAACATAGTTAATCACATTTTACCTACTGAAATTCTGCTTCTATAAACTGGACAAGGAGTTCATTTTCATCTTCATGCCCTGTTCAGTAGTGCTGCTGGTGTTCAGCCTGTTTCTAGGTATGGTGGCAGGTTTACTGTATGGCCACACATATGCTGAAACGGTGAGGCTGGTATATTGCACCCTCTTTCATGTCACTGTGCAGTGCTGAGCCTGGGGTTTGCTCCATTTGAGTTTTACTTCTGCTAATAGTTCTGGAGTAGCAGGGTGAGAAAAGGGGGAAAGGCCAGCCACGAAGTCATAGGGAAAGAGAGTGAACTTCGAAAGTATAAAATCCTCCATCTTCCACTAGGCTCTGAATCCAGCTCCCAGCTCCTAGCTCCAGACCAGGCTGGTGTTCAGCCTGTTTCTAGGTATGGTGGCAGGTTTACTGTATGGCCACACATATGCTGAAATGGTGAGGCTGGTATATTGCACCCTCTTTCATGTCACTGTGCAGTGCTGAGCCTGGGGTTTGCTCCGTTTGAGTTTTACTTCTGCTAATAGTTCTGGAGTAGCAGGGTGAGAAAAGGGGGAAAGGCCAGCCACGGAGTCATAGGGAAGGAGAGTGAACTTCAAAAGTATAAAATCCTCCATCTTCCACTAGGCTCTGAATCCAGCTCCCAAATCCAGACCAGGACTGTGCTTTCATGACGCTTGTTTTGAAGAACCAAACCAAAGAAAGACCATTACGGCTGACAAAAAGCCAGCAGCAAAACGGTTAAATCTGAGGGCAAGCTGTGTACACATGCAGGTATGTTTGTTTCTATAGGAATGAATAGAGTCACTGCGAGAAGCAGAGTGTTATTTTAACACCTATTCTCTCTTTGACTCTGTGGCCAGTTCACATGCAACTGAGTGTTTCCATGGAGGAGCAAATCCATCTGTGTTTTCTCACCTGCAGGTGTTGGGTTTTAATTAAAAACTCCAGCTAATATGTTGCTATTTTGTGAAGGGATGTGAATTATCACAATGACAAATTATGAATGATAGTGAGAGGCAACATGAGCATCCAGTTTAGAATCATTCTCTTTTTTCTTGGGAACAAAGAAAAATATAATTTAATGAAATAAACAATGATGAGTATTAATTTACTCATATGCCTTCTTTGTATATGCAAATAAGACAAGTATATTTTAATCTTACAAAGGGGGCAGCATCCATTTTTTGCCAGTGCTTAGTTTTCAATGACTGTTTACTTCTACCAATATGAAACCAAGCCCCAGAGCGTCAAGTGACGAGGATGCTTTTTACATAGGGTACAACCAACCCCACCTTCCAAAATACAGGTGCAAATTGCAGCACATGGTAGCCTGTAAATATAGCTACTGCATTTGTTTGATGCATGGAGGTTCTATAAGATACTGGGACCTGTCCTGCTCTTCATACTTTGGCACAACTTGGTCCCATTCTGCTGGGCACTATTAGATTCCAGTTTTATACAGATATTAGGGCTACGTACAGAGATTAGTATTTATAGTTGTTTTAGATTAGGAGGCTTTCTGAACATCTATAATATGAATATCCTCTGCCAGCAGGTGCTTACCCCTCTCACCATGCCAATGATGTAACTGGCACAGGGTAGGACCCACCTCCCTACCTCAAAATTGCCATGGTGTATACCGTTCAAAAGCTTCCACAAGGACCTTGAAACTACTATAAGGAGACCTCATAACATCCTGCCCCGGTCCCTGCCTTGTAGCACATCTGCCCCTTCAGCCTTTGACATTTTGCAGGGACTAATAGCTAAAATGCCCAGGCAACCAGAGGGAGAGGCTTAAAGTTCAACATTGGTTATGGAAACCAGTGGAAGTTGTCGTTACTCCAGGTAGTTACTGGGACCTGGGCCAATGGACCATGAAGGACTAGATAGACATAGAATACGTGAGCTAGAGAACTGCAACAAAATTCCAGAAAGACATATGTCTCTGTCTCTTTAACGCACACAATCAGAGCTGGCGCTAGGCATAAGCAGACTAAGCAGTTGCTTAGGACCCAAGCAGCTCAAGGGGACCCTATCTGCATTTTTAGTATGTGTTGTGGGGGGGGAGATTTCTGTGTACGGCCCCCAGGGGGCTAGCACCTCTAAGAGAACAGCAGATGCAAGAGAGAGATGGAGAAAGTTTATCCTGCCAAAAAAGGTGCCTGTTATCAATCAGAGAGAAGAGGTGCTGCCATAAGTAGATTACTATCCTAGTCTGTTCTATGCAGGTTCTTATACTGCGTGCATCACTACAGTGTCTGAGCAGCAGAGCCATCCTGTCCACAGCCGCCCCAGACCCTGTGCTTTAGGATGCGGGGGACTAGGGGGGATAGGAGGGGGCCTGGTGCCGGCAGCAGCAAGTAACTCTGCCCCAGCCCAGAAGGGGTGGAATGAGGGTGGGGAGAGGTTGGCGCAGGGGCAAGAAGAGGTGGGGCAGGAGTTTGGGGGAAGGGGTGGAATGGGGGCAGGGCCTGGGGCAGAGGGGGCAGTTGTCCCAGGCTCCGCACTTCCCTAGGGATGGCCCCGCTGAGTGGCTTCCAGTAGTGCATTAAGCAGCGTGATTAACATCTGTTATTAGCTGTTTGTTCTTCCATCGGCTCCCAGAAATATGTGCTGTGAAGTGGCTTGTTTTGGTAGAGTGTTTTTTTCTAAATATACATGTATGTATATTAGAGAAGGCAAGGTGAAAATGTCCCTTGCATTTGCACAAATGCACCTTTCCAGCAGCAGGAAGTGCAGAAGTGCGAGAGAAGAGTCAAATAGAATACGGTGGACAAAAGGGCCTCAATTCTTTGGCCATTTAAAATGCTTTTGGTTGCATTGGCTTCTGAAGTCATTCCCGTTGAGAGCTCCTGGATCCTCCCACGCTTCAGAATTAAGCTTTGAGCACCTGGCATCCCTTCTTCTCCCTGCTCCCTTCCTTTCATTCAGAATGGACAGCAGTGCTCCCTTCTGTGCATATGGCCAGAGCTCTGCTTCTGGGCTCCATTGGGATTATATGTAGAGTCCTTGACTCCCATTACAATGGGCAACTTTGACCCAGTGCTCCAAAAAATGACACCACAGCGTAATGCATATGAGAAAGCAGGATTGTTGCTAGTACTATTTATTACTGGAGTGCTCAGCACTGTGAAAGACCCAGAAGAAGACTGATCCCGATGCCAAAGACGTTACACTCTAAATGATCTTAATTTAACTAAACCCATAGGTCCATGCATGCAGCCTGCAATGGGATCCACTAGGTGGACCTTGTATGCCCCATGGGTTCCCTGTGGCACTCTACAGAATAGCTTTAGTATCCCATTGTAGGACTGCATCCTATACTCTTAAAATATGTAGGGCCTGATCCTGCTTCCATTGTCAATCGGGAGTTTGCTATTGACTTAAATAAAGCCAACATTGGGCCCTTTTCTTCCAGTCTGTCACAATTTATATTCACGTGCAACTTACGTAAGTTTTGCCACTTGCAAGTCTAACGTCTGTGCAGGTGTAGCAAGTGATCAGAACACTCTAGGAATACAATGGTGAATGCCAGCTCCTGAAACAGTGTGGATGTACTAGGCATAGTGGCCATTTAAACAATGGGAGAGTGTAGTGACAGGCATCATTTTCAATGTGCATTTCTCTTTTTAAGTAACATATATCACCGATAATAATGAATGGATAGTGATTGTAAGGCTAAATTCCATCAAGGGGTTGATGAGTCATTAAACCCCTCAAGCTTTGTTCTCACAGTTTATTGCCTCATTATCATCACCACCCCTTCTTGGAATTATAGCCTTTTAATTAGCACTAGCCCATTCATTACCATCTATATTATTACAGAGAGGGAAATGAGGAAACAGCTAAAATAAAAGTTTTTGGTTACCTCTCTATGCCTTGGAAAAAAAGATGTTAACAGAGAATAATTTAAATCTAGATGACTTTTATGACAATGCAGACTGGAAGTTCTCCTAAGCACAATGAGCTAGATCGTCAGTCCTAGGTAAGTCATCTTTACATGGCTCCAGCTATGCAAGTGAGGCTTAAAGCCACCCTAAAAGGCCAACTAGAAATTCTCTTGACATAGGAGATTCCCCAGGGGCTTAAATCATCCACCCTCAGCTTTCCCACACACATCCAAGCAGTGTTTGGGGATAAAGGACAATGGGAGCCAGAGCATGCAGCACTCTGATGATCCTGGGCAAGCAGAATGGCCTCCAGGAGACTATTCCAGTTGGCGTGGTCACAGCAACCTTGTGACAGCCCTGAATTACGCAAAGGGCCAGTGTGGCACCTAGCCAGCATCAGGACGAGGTGAGGTGGAGAGGTGGCTTAGAGGTGTGCTTCCTCCTCAACCCTAAAGCTGGATCTGGTCCACTGTTTCTGTCTGCAAAGCTCAGATCTTTTTCCGCTTCCCAAGAAGTTAGTAAATATGGCTACAGCTAGCTCCAATATACAAATACTTAGGAGTGGAAATATGGAAGCTACAAATAAGACCGTATTCATCCCTGGAGTAACATCATTGGCCAATAGTCTTCAACAGGAGCAATTAAAGCCTAATTGTGATATAATCAGCATTCAAAGATTCTGAAACTACCATGCTTCTCCCTTCATTTAAGAGACCCAGTCAACTCCAAATCCAATCAATTTCAGAAAGTAAGTTAAAAGTAGTTTCAGATATTATACCTTCCTTACATTTTCCTGCCTCTTCTGTGTGCATGTGTGTGTGATTTTTACAGCCTAAAGTTTCTGTATTTTTTAAAATAAATCTCTCTCCCGTTGGTGTGTGAAAGTTCCTCCTACTCAGAGGAAACTGACTATTGTGAAACAGATGGTACAAAAAGGGCTGGTAAATGCACAAAATAAACAGGCTTAAAAAGAGGTTTTTCTCAACAGTGTCTTTTGCTTATAGCAATCTCATTTGTTTCATGTAACAATGTCAGTTCAAAAGTCTTTAGATAGAAGTGTGATCTGTAAATAAATATCACCCTTTTCATTGGAATTCAGAATAAGGCTGTTTAGTTATTTGCAGGGATTCTTTGTCTTTGTTGGAAGATGTTGATTGGAATATGTAAAATAGTCCCACTTCCAATTGTCTCCTACATTTACAGCATGATTTTATATGCTTCATAACACTAGTATTTGTAGTTCTACTATGTACATGAATAGAATAAGAGAGAGCAAGCACATATATTATTTGAGAACTGCATTATTGATTCTATATTATACAGTGCACAAGAAAATTAGTTAAGCATACAGTTCACTGATTTAAAGATGGCAGTAAGTTTAAAGGCATTCTGTTGTGAAGTTAAATATAACAGCCGTGATACAAATGGAACAATCACTTTTCAGGGATTTCCCCGGCAGCTAATGAATTCATGGGCTAGATTCTGTCCTCTGCAACACTGGTGCAAATCCAGAGCTCCTCCATTGTAGTTGGTGAAGTTGCTCCATATTTACATGAGTGTAACTAAAAGAGGAATTTGCTTTTTAAAGAGGAATGTGTTTTAAGGCTTATGTAATAAAAGGGGAATTTATAATAGTCCCCAGTGGAGTTGGAAAGCAGAGTAAAGAGCACATCAGTGATGTACTTAAATGCTCAGCCTCCCCGAGTTTGTTTATATGAAGGGTTTGTTTTTGAAAAGTGATCACAGAGCAGCATAAACAGGACACCTAAAGAAAGCAGATACTCCTGTGATGTTTTAACAT
Organism: Chelonoidis abingdonii; assembly: GCF_003597395.2. Lineage (NCBI taxonomy): Eukaryota > Metazoa > Chordata > Testudines > Testudinidae > Chelonoidis > Chelonoidis abingdonii. The sequence goes on from NC_133775.1 coordinate 18,192,843, forward strand.
ACTGTACAATTCTGCAATTTCAGTCCATTCAAATTGCATTTCAATTTTTAGATTGGCTCATCTACTAACTGGGGGGTCTGGCTGATTTGGAAGCAGGGCTGGAATGTCAGGAGCTAGACGCCTATTATGGTTGTACGCAGACGATAAGAGAAGGAACTGCATAGGGAGTTGAGTTTAGTTTAATGGTTTGGCAACAACATTGAATCCAGAAGTCTTGGGGTCTATTCTCAGCTTTGCAGGTGACTCCCTAAGTCACTTGGAGCACATTGCTACTTCTCCTCTTGGTGATCTGTCACATGAGGACAATAGCTACCTCATAGGGGTGATGCAAGACTAATTAGCCAATAGCTGTAAAGTGCTTTGACTTCCTGATAGACGACACTACAAAAGTGCAAAATAATATTACTACAAATAGTGGCTTAAACTGCTCAACTCTTTGGGTGTTGTCTTAGCTCTAAACCACCCTACTAGCTAGATAGGGGTTGATGGAAGCAGAAAAAACAAGGGAGTGCAAAAACATTGGGGATAATGTTGGAAAGAAAGAAATAATTCTGCATTGAATTCCCCCATCATTTCATACAAATGCAATCGACTTGAATTTCAAAGGAATCTCTGTCCTGAAAGCTTCGAAAAGGTTAAAATGCAATTTTCTGAAAGTACGTAATTAGATAGAGGAATATTAACCTTTGAGTCCCATAGACTTTTTACTCCTTTTTAGCTCCTTTTCATTTTTGTTTGTGGGTCTATTCATTTTTGTGTGATCTCCATCATGTTGCTAGGTAACAGGCACTTAGTGAGCAGGCATGTTAGTTTATCTGTCTCTTGGCTTAGTCTGTCTGGCCCAGGCTACCTACTTCCCTAGCGCTTGCTGCCGGCAATGCAGTCTCTTACAAAAAGCATTTATCACGGCATAGCACAGTAATGGCCACTCAGTGGAGGGGAAATTGAGCTGACCCAAAGGCCAAAGCTGTTAGGGAGACTGGTGGGAAGGGTAAAAGGGTCACAGTACCCTTTTCCCACCCACTTAGTGGGCAGTAAGCTATAGAACAGCAGTGCCACTATTTTCACTAACATATCCTGAGGCTTCACACCTGAAATAAATGTTTGTTTGACATTAACAGTAAAAAATAAAAATCTGACTTTACCGCAGAAACTGGTCAACCTATTTAAACTTTAGCAAGCCAGGAGGCGGTTGGGTATGGGAGGGGAAATGCTTAAGATTTGATTTGTTGTGCACTTCAGACAATATAATTATTTCCTTTTTATAGCAATAACTCCTGTACTCCCATCTTCCTTGATTTAGAGAAGGCAGGAATAGAGAAACCAAACCAATAAGTCTTTTGTTTCTTTTGGGTCAAAATCGCCACTTACAATGAGGCCCTAAAAGAAACCACAATTCTTTTGACAAATTAAAACAGAAAAAGAAAATAAAGGCTAAGTACATACACAGTCAGATTTATATTCTGTGATTTATGTTCTTGAATGGTTATTATACATGGGCTTTGTTACCACACCAATCAAGTTCATTCTTTTGGGCAGAGTTAAAAGTGTTTTAAAAATGCAAACAAACTATTTTAAAAATATACAGTTGTGACCCAGCCCTTGTTTTCCATTCATAACCCAAGCTCCAAATGACATCAGTGGCAGATTTGGATGCACATGAAATGCAAAATTGGAATCTTATATGTAAACTCTTTGAGGCAGATAACTTCCTTTCTGAATGTTTGTTTTTAAAAGAGCCATGTATATTTATCATGTCAAGTGAAATATATAGATGGGCCCCAATCCAAATGTAGCTACTCACATAAGTAAGGACTTTTGTTGTAACAGTTTTCATGGAGAGGCCTGTATTTTGAAGCCTTAATTGGTGACAGCAATGAATAGTACTTGGTATCTATTTATAAATTAATAAAACACCACCAGTTCATATTGCTTTGTCTTATATAGACACACAACTGTGTTAGAACTGAAATAAGAGATCTATTTCTTCTTCTGTATCCTGTGCTTTCAAACAACAATATTTAACCAACAAAAGAAGAGAGCAAGTCAATCTCAGTTTTAGTGATTCCCTGGAATGTCATCAAATAAAAATGTGAACTTTGAAATTGATCAGGATTAATTTCACTGACATTGTATCATAACATATATCTCTTCAGAGACTCATTTGTTGGGCTGCAGATGCAAAGAAAGTAAGGAAAGAAATAAATCAGAATACAATAAGTCAATTAGATTTTTGCCATTGGTAGAATACTAAAAATGTCTGATTTATCAAAGTATTAACAAACAGAAGTAAACATGAAAAGTATATTTTTTTTTTTTACAAATTACCTGGTAAAGAAAAGTAAAATAATAACCAGGCCTATGTTTATCAATCAATTTAATTTCCCAACATTGTACCTCTCACCTTAGATGCTATTTCATCTGCTAATTTCAAGAGCCCACTAGCACAAAATGAAAAATCTTTGTAAAATTCCCCTGGAGAACTCTGTTGATTATACACAATATTTAAAAAGAGAGATTTACATATACCTATATAGCAATCTAATGTCACAAACATTAGATTGACTCTCAGAGATTAGGATGATTATAAACAAGATTCTTTTAAAACTCAATGGTTTGAAGCTCTGGAAAAAAAACCTATTCCAGGATTTACTAGAAATCTACAGTTGTTTTGCTCTTTGTAATGTTACTAAAGGCATGAAACTCACATCATTCATAGTTTTTCTGTTATAATAATGCAAGGAACACAGTCACTTTGCCTGTTGTAGTTCCTATCCCTGGTTATAGTGAGGTAAAGTCTAGATGATCTGAAGTACAGGTAGCACAGGCCTCATATTTAGCTTATTTATTTGTCTTGAACACCTCCAAAGATGTCAAAGGATGTACAGTTCAAACAGTGCTTTTGTAGCACCTGAACAGTTAGGTCTTAATCTGGACACTAAATGGGGTGCATGCTTTCATGAATTTTAGAAGTATCTAATATAAGTGGGAACATTTTCATCTCTGAAGTGGAGAATATGGTATATTCATCACAGGAGATCTCTACCAGGGAATTTTCATAGCGCTATTTACCAATCAACATGATATCCACGTACCTCCATGCTATCTGCACATCTTCATCACTGGAGAATTTATGAAAATGCCTGAAGATTCCTTGTCCAAAATGTTTTTCTCTAGGATCCCTTTAGGGTGGAAGCCTTTCAGAAGGAGGAACAAACAAATGAAATGAATTATTTTAGGGAGACAATTAAAGAATATAGATTCAGAGCAGAGCTGGTCAAAAATAGGATGAAATTTTCATCCATGTTTGACCTTTATTTTGCTCAAAATTCAAAATTTAAATTAATGTTTTGGTTATAATTTTGAATTTTTAAAATAAGAAATTAAAAAAGCAGAATGACAAAGATAAAGCAAAGCAGACGACAAAGGAAAATTCAACACATGTAGCCCATAGTACCCCTTCAAATAAGCAAGACATATTTTCCAGCCAGCCTCCTAAATTTTACATATAAATTTTCCCTTTACAATTATTTGTTCATGCAAAACCAAACTGCATAATTACACGTAAAGCTAACTTGTGCATATGTAAAGATTTGCCTATACAAATTTTAAGGCTGGTTTCAAAATGTGGCCTGCAAAGTATATTATTTTATAACTATACTGAATGAATCACATTCTGCCACTATTTCACACCTGTGCAACTGTACTGATTTTTAAAAGTGTTATCTGGGATGTAACATCTTGATCCATCTCCCATTAACGTCAATGGAAGAACTCCTGTTGACATCAGTAGAGTTGGATCAGGCCTTGAGATAGCACAGAATTTAGCCCAATGCATCTGCACATGCAATTGTAAAGAAGGCCAAAGACAAAGATTTAACTATTCTTTGTCTGCAGTTAAACATTCATCAATCATAAATGTCCAGGAAATCTGATGAGATGTCTTGGAACACTTCAGATTTGTTGTTCCACTGATGGTAAATCTAAAAAGAACAACCTAAATTGTTCAGCGCACTATACCAATTTGGTATGTCCCAAAAGTTATATTTTAAAACAGAGAATTGTAAATACTGAATTTTAAATAGTGTCATGCATTTCATTATTTGTTTCTTATACTGCAATCCTTAGAAAGATAAAGTACAAAATATAATTAAGCCTAGTGTCAGGGACCTGTGTATAAGGTAATTACGTGGCTCTTGAAGTCTGTCGTCCCTGCAAAAAGATGCATTTTTACACGGAGATAGCTATTTTGATGTAAAATCCTAGTGGAAACAAAGCATTGTAGTAGCTAGCCATTGTAAATGCTGCATGGGTTTGACCTCAATTAGCTATGTTGAGGGGGAAAATATCTTTACTTTTCTTTTTGGCAGTGAAGATAAAGCCTAAATGCCCACATTATTTCCCATTTTTTAGCAGAATTGTGCTAGGAATCTATTCTTTCATTTAAAAAAAAAGTTGTGGAGAAAATCTTGAAAGTACGAACTGAATCTAATCAATGTAGTGGAGTCTGTCTGAATCTGAAGAAATCTTGAAACAATGTCTTTACTCAAAGTGTGAATTGCTCCAATTCATATTAATAGACGGTTAACTCTGAAACCTAGTAATTCCCATGTAAATATCAATACTGTTAAATATTTCACTACAGCTCAGTAGAAACCAATGTGCTTATCCATTGTTTTCAGATATTGAGGCAGGATGCTGTAAGAGCATCTAGTTGTTGCTAATTGTTCTTGTGGTAGGGAAGTAGGAATTCAAACCCTATCTCCCCAAATTGCCTTTTGGATACCAGATATCCCCAGTATCTCTTAGAAGCTGACAGCAACTCCAGCATTTCTCCTGGCAACTTCTGCTATACATTATACCTCCATAAAAAGCACTTTGACAGACTGAAAATTTGGAAGCTGAATAAAGTCAATTGAATTTAATATCAAATAAAATAAAATTGGATTGGACTGGGGGCAATAAGAGGGTTTCCTCATATAACTCCAGGGTCCCTGCTGCGTAATTCAGGCTTAACTGCCATTAATGCCTTTGAAAATCTCCCGCAACATGCTAAACACCTCTGAAAATCAGGGCACTTTTATTTAAGTGCCTACATATAGATTATGGGTGATATTTTTGAAGCTTCCTAAGGAAGTTAGGCATTCAACCCTTTTTACCGTCAATGGAAATTGGGTGCCTAAATACCGTAGACCTCTGAAAAGCATAGCCTTAGGGGCCTAATTTTAGACATCTACATTTGAAAATTGAGGCCATTATCCCTTTACTTGAGGTTCAATTTTGATTGTTCTTCTGTTCAATCCATGCAACTAACTATTGCAGCTCTAAGATCTACCAGTTTAAAAAAAGTCTAAATATTGTTAAAAATTACAGACCCCTGTCATAAACAGATAGCTAAGGGTTAATATTTCTTTTACCTATAAAGGGTTAACAAAGGGAACCAAACACCTGACCAGAGGAACAATCAGGAAACTGGAGTTTTCAAAGCTCAGGG
>NC_133775.1:18198868-18221368 GCF_003597395.2 Chelonoidis abingdonii
GAGGGGAAGCCTGGGAGGAGGTAAAGAGGGGGAAGGGAAGTGGGGTATTTCCCTTTGTTGTGAGACTCAGGGCATCTGAGTCTTGGGGTCCCCAGGGAAGGTTTTTGGGGAGACCAGAGTGAGCCAAACACTGGAATTTTTGGTTGGCGGCAGCGCTATAAGATGCAAGCTGGTAATTAAGCTTGGAGGTTTCATGCTAGCAACTTATTTTCTGAACTCTAAGGTTCAGATCTGAGTAGGAGAGCTATGACAACATCTAATCTACATAACTTCTATATATGGAATTGCCACTGGAGTCAGATTTACACACAAACACACACACTCTCTGTCTCTCTCATGCAGGGCTTTGCAGGATCAGGCCAGTTTGTATCTGGTGCCATCTGGGATGAGGTCAAATTGAGTGGGGTTGACTCATCACACTACAAAACCAAACAGCGGAAGTAAGAATGGGGAACGTATGTAGGGGAATCAGCATCTGCCTCTTATTATTGTGTATGGTGTGCAGCAGTTTGCTGTATCAATATGTCTATCATTTCTTAAAGCAGAGAGAATATTTAAAACAAACTTGTAACTGAAGCTCAGGAAACCTTAGCACTTTTTTTCTCCCAAAGCATTAGTTAATACTAGAAAAATACAGCTGTCAGTTCTCACATAACAGCTGAGAGTTGGTAGTTCTTAATGACATACAAGCTGCTTTAACACGAGGCATGTTAAAGCTGTTGGTTCAAATATGTGTTACTAAAACAGTCAGTCATAAGCTTCACATGTTCAATAGGCTGTTTACAGACCTACATACCGCAAGTCCAAGTTAATGTGAATAAAAACTGAAACTAAAGTATGAGTGATATCCTTTTGATGTGGGTTATGTGTGCACTTTCCTTTTATAGCAGATGGATATTTTTCTTGCAAGAGATTAAATGATAAATTGGAGAATGTTTTCCTTGACGTTCACCCCTATGGACTCATGATCCTGACAGAAATGAATGTGAAAAATGATTGTCAATGTTTATTTAATTAAATTATTTGTCTTATGCTCCTTGAAGTTTGCAAACTGCTGAGTGATGCAGCGTTCTGCTTCACATTCTCTTCATAGGTTCTATACTGGGTAAATTAATTACAAGACAAGCCTTCGGAATTAAGTGTATTTTAAGTTCAGAGGCATCTGTTTAGAGTCTTCTAATACCTCTAGTCCCTTTGGAAATGTACTTGTTAGTACAAGTGGTATAATTTTCATTTCCGCTGGCATGCTTATAGTAGGACTTTTTTAGTTTCAGCCTCACTCTGGTTGACCTATCAAGGGCATAAACTCTAAAGATGTTCTCACACCATTTTTGTTTTCCCAGTAGATAGAAGTGAAAAGACTAATTTAAATATAGCCCAGTATCTTGTTTTAAAACACACAGTTGACATAAAAAGACATGAAAAGACATTTGAAAAAACATGAAAAATGCCTGGAAATGGACCTGCTGGAAAGTTAGAGCAAACTGTATCTGCCTTCTCTGGAATCTGTGCAAGAGTGAAATATGCAATTAAAAATACCCATATATGATTTTATTAAGCATTGTGGTGGTTTATTTTATTAAGTTGGTGAATTGAAAATCAAAATAAATAAAAAATAAAAAAATAAGACTCTGGGATGCTTGGATTTAAAACTTGAGGTAAGTTTTATCTTCTAAAAAGACAGGACTTTGGTTTAGTATTGTATAATTGCACAGAACTTCTCCATAGCAATACTTGATTGAAAGAATAAACAGTGACACCCAGAAACAGCTACTTTCAGAGAAAGGAGTAAAGCCTTGTCTATCTGAGCACAACTGGGACCCATGTTTCCCTACTGGTGCCCACGAATGTAGCTCTGTTAGCGGTAGCAATGGTGGAAGCTGCTGTATAGACAACAGAGCTCGGATGTTTTTACTACAGTTTACACTATGGCTCCTACCACTGGTGGACCAGCACTGCTGGGATGAGTGGTGAATGATGGGTCCCAGTTTTGCTAGTGTAGATGCAACCTAACAGATTTCAAGGTAACCTTGAGCCACAATGTTTGGTATGCCTGCTAATGGCAAACTGGGGTCGAATAGGTCCTACCTGGTGAAGAGTATCTGCAACAATGTGTGGATAAAATACATTGGGCTAGTCAAAAGATGCCTTTGTCTCAACTTCTGCAACTCATTGTGCCTGGTTCTACTCTTGAAGACCTCATAGCAGCATTAGCTAGTGCAGTGTGCAACAACCTATCTTCTGAGCAGGGCAGGTCATGCTCTATAATCTGTATTAATCACATTTCAGTGAGTTTCAGGGTGCTGGTTACAGACAATAAATCCTTAAACAGTCTAGGCCCCATTGCTCCAGTGATTTTGTCTCCCCTACCAGGGCTCTTGTACTTGGCAGGAATATTTTGACTATATGTGGAGCATGCTGAAGTTGGGAAACGGAAAGAGCATACCCCACACCTCAGGGAATCAGTTAATCAGAAATAGGTTGGACTGTGAGTCTTCATGCTGTGCAGTTGAGATCAGAGAAGGCCTGCCAGCTGGAGACACCTTGCTATAAGCACCAGCGAGTGGCCAGCAGAGCAGGGTCCAAGAAAGACCCTTGCATTTGGAACTTGTTCCCCCTAAACCCCTCGAGAAGCCAGAGTTGTTAACCCACTGCAATGTCCACAGTTTTGTTTTTTATTTTCAGGCTTTCGCGCAAGGTAGGAAGTGTTTGGTGGATATTTATTTAATGTATGAGAAGGCCTTTCGTATAGAGTGTGTTAATTTATGGATGGGTGCCCAGAGCACAGGATGGGCAACCATCAAGATTTTGTATAAATCTAAAGAAATAGTAATAAACTTCCTTCAGGGCAGGCACTGGAAATCTTGCTGACATTTTATACGATCCGCAGCGATCAGACTTGTATATGCAGACATCTTAAACCCTTCATGCTGATACGATTACTATTCTGTGTAAACCAGACAACATGGTTTTAAAAGTCAGCAGAGTTTAAAAGGTCTTCAGCCACCAGCCACCACCTGGCTAAACTAGACATATCCTGGATTTAACATGTCAGCTAGCTGGGATTATTTGTCAAAGGGACCCTATCTCCTTTATGCTCAAAGGCACACAAAGTGGCAAGAATAGGGAAAGAGAATAGATTGTTTGAGGTACCTAAATTACATTTCCATTGTTTTCCATTGTTTGTGTGTTTTAAGTGTAACTTTATCTTTGAATTTCCTGATATTCAGATACTTACTGTCACAACTACAGTCTATTACTTTTCTTTCCCCACTTAAGTTATTGATATGTATTTACTACCTTACCTCCTGTTTAATGAAGTTTTCTCTCTGGGAATTACATTGTGGTGATAGCGCATAGTTAGTTCTGTGCAGACAGTACATTGAAAATATATATGTACAGTAAATCTCTTTCGATACACTGTGTTCATATTCTGCATATACCCTATCAGCCAGTAATAGCATGGCATCATTCACTTTTAAATCTCTGCTCATCCATGTTTTGTATTAGCACATAAAGGTCCTGAATATTTTTTTCCTAGAAAACTTAGCTGATGCTGAGTAAACCATGTTGATGTCGAGAGGTTCTGTTCATTGGAATCCAGGGAAAAAATAAATTGTTTTGGCACATTTTACTGAACAAAGTAATAAGGCTCCAGTCTTCAGCTGATAATAGCTGGAATTTTGGAACTCACTAAAAAAGTTTTCTCCTAGAAGATGGATTAAATTGATCATTTTTTCCTAGCTGTAGTGCACGTCAGGCTCATTTTGCTTTGTAATTAAGAAGAAAGCCAGAAACATCATTTACACATTAAGAATTTAATAGATATATTTTTCTAGCTGTACGCATTAGTACAGGACAGCCCATTAATGAAATAAGTCTTCCTTCAGGGTCAATTTAGATGGGCTGTAATCTTCTGCAAATATATTGCAAATGAGGATCATTTAATGATCTTAAAACTAACTGCCAGAAAAGGATTGTTATAACTCTCCAGACAACAAAAAAAAAAAAAGGTGGGGGAGAGTTGGCATCGCTTTCAGTACCTTTTAATTAACAAACAATTAATTTCAACCCAGTGCATTACAAAATTGCAAATATTATCTTCTATATTGGTCAGTCTTGGGCTCTCTGACCTGAGATGTAAATTCTGAGTAAGGAAAACTGAGGGCTGCATAATCAGTCAATAAAACTCTAGCCGGGGGGCAAATTTTCAAACCTGGGTGGCTCAGTTTGCCGTCTGAAGCCCACACATATGTGCTCAAATCCTGAGGCTGCAAGCAACTCCACAGAAAAAAATTTGCTAGTGGGAAACAATAAGGGAGTCTGAGTGGGGGAGATGATATTTTAACCCCATGATCAAAATAGGCCAAAGTGACTGCATAGCCAAATCACAGGCACAATTTCAAGATGTTAGAATGAGTAACAGCGGAAGTCTACTGCTCCCTCTCCCACTGCTTTCTGGCTATGTGAATACTCACAGTGCATGGACCCTCTAGTCACATCCCTGAATTTCCTACTCTAAATGGTGCTGTATAGGCTCGCCATGGAAATTGTGAGTGTGTATACACACACGTCCCAGATGTACAAGGACTTTGTAGCTTTTGTAATGCACACATGTCATAAGGTATAATTCCCAAATGTGAACCTTAGCGTCCAAAATTTGGGTACCTGCATGAATCCTCTAAGCTTAATTACCAGCTTAGATCCTGTAGCGCTGCCACCAACCAGGAATTCCAGTGCCTGGTACACTCTGGTCTCCTCAAAATCTTCCCTGGGGACCCCAAGATTCAGATGCCTTGAGTCTCACAACAAAGGGAAATAACCCACTTCCCTTCCCCCCTCTTTACCTCCTCCCAGGCTTCCCCTCCCTGGGTGACCCCCTGGAAGATTACTGTACTTAAACTCCTTGAATTACAAAACAGAGAGGACAATTCACCTTCCCCCCTCCTTCTTTTTCCCCCTCCCAGTCTTTCCCTGAGAGAAACAGTAACCTGGCACAGAGATTCCATATCCCCTTGAGCCTATACTAGAACAAGAAAATCAAGACAGGTCTTAAAAGAAGCTTTTTAATAAAAACGAAGGAAAAGACATAAAACTTGTCTCTTAAATCAGATGAAAATCTTACAGGGTCTGTTTTAACTTATAAAAAATGAATAAACAGCCTTATTCAGAAAAATCACAATTTAACATTTCAAGCAAACTACACCTCGCAAATACAGAGAAAACAATGTAACCTATGTTGTTTCGATCTGTACTCGTACAACTTGGAAACAGAGATTATGAGGAACAGGAGACGGTGATCACCCTTCAGAGACTAAGAGAGCAACACAGATCACAGAACAAAGGACCACACCCAAAACTTCCCTCCCTTGAATTTTGAACGTATCTTGTTTCCTGATTGGTCCTCTGGTCAGGTGTTGTTGATTACCCCTTTCCAGGTGAAAGAGACATTAACCCTTAGCTATCTGTTTATGACAACAAGCAGACCCACCATTTAAAACTGCGGGCCTCCTTTCTGTAGGTATGGAAGGCACCTCCAAATTTGGCCTTTTGCCCCTAGAAATCTGATGCTGATTTGAGCACAGCAGGGCAGGACTTGGACACAAGTTAGGTGTCTAAAAATTTAAAATTGGGCTTTTATTGTTCACAGAATGAAATATGTCACTGCACTTGTTGATTTTAAGTCAATTAGCAACACATACTTTGTTTTATGCCAATAAATCTATTTCAATGGAAATATTTGACATCCATCTCATTCATAAACACAGATTGTCTATCTGCATAATAGCAAGAACAGAGTTTTGTTACTAATCAGTAATGCCGGGTGCTCTACTTCTGATGGCGACCACAGAACACTAACGCAGTCTTGCCTTTCAGCAGGGCCAGCTCCAGGCCCCAGCGCGCCAAGCACGTACTTGGGGTGGCATGCCACGGGGGGCGCTCTGCTGGTTGCAGGGAGGGTGGCAGGCGGCTCCGGTGGACCGACGAGCGGCAGAGCGCCCCCCACGGAGTGCCGCCATGCTTGGGGCAGCAAAATGGCTGGAGCCAGCCCTGCCTTTCAGCCTGTGCAAAGAGAATATGATGGCAGAGCACAGGATCCCCTAGGTATGCTGCACCCCATTGCATCATAGTGTGACAAGGTTTTTGTTGCCATGTCACAAGTATAGAACAAGATGCAAAAATCCCTTGAATTTTGGAGTAGTTTTGCATTTTATTATGAATATTTTCCATCCCTCTAATCTTTACATGACAGTCTTAGAACTTATATGCAGTGTTATTGTTGTACCAGGCCACGAAAGTCAAAGAGCTGTGTTTCTATGGGCCCAATCCTAACTTCCCTGAGAGATTTTTACATGCCCCAAATGTAACGTTAGGCCTTAGAAGAACATCTGAATAAACCATCTGGTTCCTTTCAGTAGCCTACAGAAGGAGAAATTCATAGGTTTTTATGAGATAGACTTACAGTCCTTCGGACAGAATTTGTAAAGTATGTGTCTTTCAAATAAATGTGAAATTTGCCAGCTCCATTTTGAAGAGTTGGCCTCAATGGCACATCTCTGATTTCTTTCTCCAGTAAAAGCCTTGGAACAAATCTTATGTTAGCACAAGAAACATAATCTCAGCTCTATAAAACATTTCCAATATCTCTCCAAGCTTGTGAGTGAACATTTAAAGTAAACTGTTTCCATGTTTTCTTATTTTTATTCCTAAGTATTTTACTTCAGTTGTTTTCTTTCTGTTTGGTTGATTTATTTTTTATTTTTTTATACATTAAGAGTACGATTTTTCAAACATGCTCAGTCTTGGTCCAACACTGCTCGCATCGAAGTCAATGGGAATTTTACTATTGACTTCAACAGAAGCAGTCAGGCCAGTGCAGAACGCTGTCGAAAATCCTACCCTGATCTTACTTGATTCACTGTGGTTTGACTGGAAGATGCATACTTTTGGGGTCTGATCCTGAGACGGGCTAAACATCCAAAATTCCTAGTGATTTTGATGGGAGCTAAGGTTGCTATGACTTCACAGGACTGGGCCCTAGTTTTGTTTTGTTTTAGGAAAATCAAGAGGGAAAAAATAAATTGTATTGTCCAGCTATAGCTAAAAAACTTCTTTTTAATACTCTTGGCTATTTGCCATAGTACTAAATTAGCCGCTAGCAAAGCATCACTGAATAACATGTTTGCAAAATCAGATCAATTTGAAAGATTTTTACCTATTAATCTCATAGAGGTCCTGAGCCTACTACTCCTAGTTAGTATTTGCACGAGTAAGGACTGCTCATGTGAGGAAGGGTTCGCAGGAACAGGGCCTGAAGCAACTAATTTTCAAAGTTATCTTTTTAATCTCTCTTATACATATATATTTTAAAACAAGAAGGATTACCCAAAAACAGAACGGCCGTCGTTCTAGTGAAAAGGGTTTGCTAGCATGACTAGTTTAATTCACTGGCTCCTTGTAATCAAGATCTAATAAACCGTACCTTTATATAAGTCCCATACATAGCCTGTATTGTTACAATCAATTGAACTACTTAAGGCTTTGAGGCTAACTGGAGGCATTTTTGCTTCCCTCTGTTTTATGGCACAACCTTAGATACAATGTTAAAAAGGTCAAGACATCATGTAGGCTTTTGCATTAAGCAGCAGAACACTAATTAGTTTTAGTAACAATGAGTTTTTGTGTGTGTATTCTAATATTGGGATGTCTAGCTTTGCTTGAAAATAGAGTAAAAAAAAGATACAAGGTAACTTCTATTCTTTTGTTGCCCTGTTCTATTGATTATTTTAAAACCCATCATGTATTTTCCAATGGTAGTGGTAAAGATCCTAATTCTGCTCCCTCTGTTGTAATTCATTTCCATTTCTAAAGCCAAACACCTCAAGAAAATAGAATCTGACAGGCACATCTTTTTCTTTTAATGTGATTCTTGTAATAAACATCAGGTGGTGTTTCTCAATTTTTCTAAAAATATGAAATTTTAGCTCCATGCTAACTTATAATGCATCAGTAATAATAGCTTACCCTAGTTCGTCTTCTAAAGTTGTGGTATTGTCATGATGTATTTACTCACTATTCTCAGGAAATATTTTTGCCTTATTTTCTTCTATAGACATTAAGCCCAGAAACTAGGATGATGGACAAAAGTTTGGAAGAATAATAATAATTACCCAAATTAAGAGGTTAGTAAGAACGCATTAGGGATCAAGTACTCTTTTATAGGTATAATTTATCACTAGGTAAAAGTATTGTTAAATTTGCTCAGAATCTAACTTGTATATGGGAGAACATACTCAATAAGGCCCTGATCCTGCAAACATATACATGCTTAAGTTTTACACATTGAAGTGAAAGAGACTACTCACATGTAAAGTTAAGCACATGCATAAGTGTTTGTAGGATTAGAGCCTTAGTCTGCTGATCCTTCTGTTCCTCCATATGTGTACATACATCATCTAGCACAATGGAGTTCCTATTCTGACTGAGTTGCTACTGGAAGATAAATGTTCAATATCAATGTTAATAGTAATCTTAGAATACATATCCAAGCACTGGAAACCCCTGTCTTTCCACCATGAGAAGCATAACTTCCATCTTCAGTGCAGAATAATACTTTATTCCAAACATTGATACTGGACAAAGTAAAGTACTGAGGAATGAAAGTGTTTCAGAGCACCAGCAAATTCAAAAGCACAATCCAACAGCCACATGACAGACCCAGAGGCAGCTGTAATGGCAGCAGTACAAAGGTCTAAAGAGCTTAAAGAAGAAAGAAGCCAAAAGCTACCACAGGAAAGAATCTGTCACAGCCTAGTATCTGGATTCCAATGAGTAAAGCGTGGTGTAAAAAGAACTTGGATCCATCCTGCTAACAGAAACAGACAAGGAGGAAGCATAAGGCAAAGAGGAAGCAAATAGACTGTCACTCTTTTATTTTATTAAATACAAAACAAATATTTTATGCCTAGTTCAACCATAAAATGACCACAGAGCACTAGTGCTAATGTTCTCAGTAGTAAATCGAAAAGTGTCCTACTACTGCCGTACTGGGTACTGCCAACCCTAAATGCTCAAAACTCCCGAGTCAGGGCTCCAAAAGCATCATTCAGTGAGACAAGTCTTGGAATGAGGTATGACTCCGAGCACGGTTGGCAGAATTTTATGGGTTTGGGAGAAAATGCTGAGGAAAGGTCTAATTTGTTGAATTCAGATCTGAATCCAAGCTTTCCCTAAGTTTGGCAGCATTTAGATTCTGGTTCCAAGCCCATTCTACACACAGTCCCAGGACAAAATGTTCAATACAAAATCTGCATCTGGAGTCTAACGTCCTCACATCTTGCAAGGGTCATATCCTGGGCTATAATTCGGTCTATCTCTAAAAAAAAAATTCAGTATGTTTTGGAATCTAGAAAAGTTTTCATGTTGTCTACATGTTAGGGGTTAGAGAACTGACTCTCAGGAGTTTTGAGAACAAAGACAAGTTACTTATAATCTAAGGGTACAGCTACACTGCAGTTGGTGCAGGCTTCCCAACTCGGATAGACAGACAAGTGCTAGCTTTGCTCAAGCTAGTGCGCTAAAAATAACAGTGTAGCTAGGCAGCTGCTTGGGCTAGCTGCCCAAGGATACATCCTGGGGGGCTAGGCAGGTTCATACCCACTGATAGCCAGCTCCTATCCACCCTCTTGCCTGCTGGCGGCCCCACTGATCAACTCCTCCCCCTCACTTCCAACACCTCCTGTGCCCAACAATCGGCTGTTTTGTGGCATGCAGGAGGCTCTGGGAGGAAGGGTGAGGAGAGGGGATGGAGTGTGCTCAGAGTGGGAAGAACGGGGTGGGAAGAGATGGAGTGGGGAATTGGGAGAAGGGGTGAGTTGGGGGCAGGGCCTGGGGCAGAGCGGGGGTGGGAAGAGGTGGGCTGGGGTGGGGACTTGCGGGTAGGGGGTGGGTGGGTGCGGAACCTAGGGCAGAGTGGGTGGTTTAGCACCCCTCGGGCCCAGAAGAAGTCGGCGCCTATGCTTCCAACCCCTTGCACTCCCCACTCAAGGACCAGGTATCTACAATAGCGGTCTCTACCTTGGTAGTGGCTCTGCACTGTGGTTAAATGCCAGAATCTAACCTAGAGCATGTTAAAGGCCATGTTCCAATCATGCTTAATTGTGCTGAGTGGCATCTTACTACATGAGAACTCCTGCTGATGGCAAAGGGACTGCTTATAGGGTCTGGTACTTATTAATGAGCATGTGAGTGTCAGAATCTGGCCCCAAATCCTTTCTGGAAATGTCACTGACCTATCTGCATTTCTAGGGGAAGGATGATGCTTTAGCTCCCCTCACTGTTCGTGCTCCTCTGTATATATGTTACTTGGAAACTGGATTTTGTTTTCTTAAGCCTCCATTTCTTTCTTGTTTTTACTCACTGTGCATTTTGCAGGCAAAACTGTAAATATTTCTAAAGAACGTGGCTACTAGTGCATCACGATACCATGTGTCCTGTTATCTAACTCAATATTTTTAATTACTTGCCTTTATTGGTGAGACAAAATGTAGAGTCAAGTTTCGACTAATACCTTTTATTGGACTAATGCTGCAATATTGACAGTCAAGCTTTAGGGATGTAGAAAACTCCCCTCCAGGTCAGGAAGGGATTGACTCTGAAGAATGGATTCCTATACCCAGACAGCTTGTTTTGTCAATATTGTATAGTTAGTCCAATAAAACGTATTACTGAAAAGTTGGTTCTAAATGTAGTCTGTAAAGAAAATATTTGAGCTTTTTGGGCCACACAGTTATGACTTCTTGTAAATATCTAATTTGTGTGGAATCACCCCAAATTAGGAGGCTATTAGTGGCCCCTACGGTGGCTACCATTTCTTATTGTAAAAACATCCTTCTGTCCAGATCTTCAGCTGTGTCAATTCGTATACCTCCTTTCCATCATTGTTCATGCTGATTTACAGAGGCTGAGAATCTGGCCTGGGGTTCTTACTTTGAGTGTTTGTCCCGTAGTTTTGTTCAGTAAGAACTTTTTATAGTTATATACAAATATCTCATTCAAATTACAAGCAGCCAGGAAGTCCACCCCACTGAAGAGTTGCAGCCACTTGTATCTGATCTGATTTGGCTCATTTATACCCTATAGTATTTACGAATGGTAAGGTGGGGCAGATATATCTATTATCCTTCATTTTTATTTGTATTATAATAGCTCCTAGAATTCCCAGTCAGGATCAGGGGTCCATTGTGGGAGGTCCTGTTCCGAGAGACAGTCTGTGACCCAAAGTGTTTATAGTCTAAGGCCCTGGTCCTGCAAACAGCTCCATGTGGTAGGCCCCTGCACCCACATGCAACACATTTTTCTCAGACAGAATACCCGCTATCAATTCACACAGCACATATCTGATCTAGATTTATGTCATTGAATAATAGTGTCATGAATGCTAAAGTGTCCATGGTTTGGCAAATCTGTACTTCAGACTCAGTTCATAAATAAAGCACAGCCACTCCTCCTTCTAAAATAATTACAGCTAGCCTAACATTTATTTATATTTTCAAACAGCAGGTGTTTTTTTTAAAAGAAAGTGTCTTTGTATTCAGTGCTCTTAATAAACAAATTGAATAGTGACATGAGGTGTTGACTGAAATATCTAGAAGAAACAAGAGCTACACACCAGGGAAGGCAGGAAAAGCTCTCAGCCCACATGGACATTACTCAGTGCTCAGAGAAACCCTGGGCTTAGGGTGGGGAATGCATGTATTCTTTCAAATATAGTGCTTTCTTGCATTCAACTAAAAATCAGTTTTGATGCTAAACCTCACATTTAGAATATAGTATAAAGTAAGTTTTGGAATGTTTGAGAAACACTGGACTAGAGATAACAAGGGGTCAAGACAAAACTCTTATGCATATGCTTAGCATCTTTATTAAGTCAGCAGGACTGAACCATGTGGTTAAGTGGACATTGACCATCCACACAGACCAGTAATGATGCTGGTTTCTAAGATTTAAAGGACACACATGTGCAGTAGCTAAATGTAAGTCCCTCTATCAATGACTGAAGGAAGGCAGAGTCAAATTTGCAGGATTTCAAACTGATGGTTCCATGTAATCTTAAAGGGTTCGAAGTCACCAAGCCACCTCTCCCTCACAATCCAGGAGGTTTCTGTAATCTCTGATAGGTAGTTTCTCTATTTAAGTATTCATATGCATTCATCATAGGAGCCCCTGAGCAGCATCAAGGAGTGTCAAGATGGTTTAACATTATGCCTGTGCATAATTTAATGGGTAGGGGCTTGAATCTCCTTTCACTCACACTGGTGTAAATCAGGAGTAGCAAATTAAATCTATGAAATTACATCAATATAACTGGTGTAAATGAGTCAACAATCAGGCTTCATGTTCTCATAAAGCAAGATCACTCCCAAATTTCTGTAAGGTCATAGTAGTTTAGACCAGAGAGTGGTGAGGTAATCATTTCTAGCTCATTTTGCTATTTATCTTTTATATTATCATTATTCATGTGATTAAATAAAGCCCACAGAACATAATGGGCCTGGTTAGGAAAATGATTTCTTGCACATACATTTTAAATGAAATGCAATGGCACTTTGTGATTCAGACCTTAGTAGGCACAAAATTTAGAATAACTCTGTTTATCTGTGCAAACTTTCCTTAGCCTGTTGCAACTCCAAATGTCTTAACTGTTACGCATGGGTGTTTGGGAGAATATACTAAAGAAAAAGTTTACAAAGACTTAATTTTTCTTCTTCCCACAAAGGACTCCAAATCTTTACTATTCAGCACAGCTGCCCAGAATAGGCAACACTAGTGCTTTTGTCCAGTGATTCAAACTGAGTGGGAGTGAATACCATTAACCCTTAAAACAGAATTATCTTATTCTTTTGATTTCACTGCGCACTATAATATGCTTGTGGCCATATTTGGAACACATCCGGTTTAATCTAGAAGGACACAGGAATAATAGATATCATTCAGATCATAATTAGCCATGTACTTGCAATAGCGGGATGTAAAGTAAAAGGAAAAACACTAAAAATGTTGTTTTTTTGGACCATGACAAAGAGCTTTTTAAATGAGTTTGGGCATTTTTAGTGTCTGACTCATGTCTGGAGGTCTCTGCTACACTCCAGAATCCTTTAACTTTTGTGTTTTTTATTTCTGTCTTTGACAATGACATGCTAATAGCTCTGGGCTTTCTACTGCCTTTAAGTGCTTATTGCTCTCCTTTGTTTTCTGTTACGAGAAAATGTTAGAATTTTAGGTAGCATTGTGTCTGATCGTGACAAGAGTGAAGGAAATTTTAGCATAGCCTGTGACAACAGATTAGACTCCCTTCATCCAGGGCTTTTGCTAATAAATCAAAATGTACTCTTTAGGACAAGGTTTCCATTTCAATGTTGAACTTCTGTTTCTTATTGTTTTTCCTGTTACTGCATCATAAATACGCAAAAGGCACCTGGGAATATACTCGGTGGCAATATCATTTGTAAGAGGCCATTGATTTATCAAGCCTATATTTATGTAAAGAACATGCAAATATATTTCTACACACTTTTGTCCAAGTTTTACATAAGGCCAATACATGGTAGGGCAGGACTTTGGGAGTTCAAGGACAGAGGGCCCAATCCTGTCCCACTGAAATCAATAGGACCTTTACCTTTCACTTCCAGGGGCTCAGGATCATGTCCAGAGCCTGCAAACACTTACTATTAGGTATAAACAAATGGAACCACTCATAACAGTAAGTACCACAACTAGCAGAGCTTGCAGGATCAGGCCCTCTGACCCCAATCATGAGAACGCTTATGTGCATAATTTTTCCCGTGTGACTGGTCATGTGAATTGAGTTATACACAATGCTTAAGCAGTTGGAGATTCAAGGCTTTAATTGATACTCATACACTATAAATATGGGGTAAAATTTGCAAGAGCACCTATGGGATTTAGGACCTTACATCCCCTTGAAAGTCACATGGGGATTTTGAAAATTTTACCCTAAGTCCCATTTTCAAAAATAACATAGGCCCAGGCTTTTAAAGGTATGTAGGCATTTCTGCACTCTGTGCTGTAATGTTGATTTGAAAATGAGATTTAAGATCCTAAAAGAGATTTAGGCATGTCAGTTAGACATTGCAACGTCTAAACACCTTTAAAGATCCAGACTGTAGGCCCTTAGGCGCGTAAGGATAGGTCTACACTAGAAGTGCTATATTGGCACAGCTAAACCAATGCAGCTGTGATACTGTAGTGCATCTGGTAAAGACGCTCTATGCTGACGGGAGAGCGCTCTCCCATCAGCATAATTACTCCATGTCCGCGAGAGGCTGACGCCATGTTGGTGCTGTCATAGGGACATAGCGCTGTCTACATGGGGGAGTTAAGGTCTGGATAACTATGTGTCTGTGGGATGTGGATTTTTCACACCCCAGAGTGACATAGGTCTGTAGTGTAGACCAGGCCTCTGTCTTTTAAGGAGATCCTGGTAACCTGGGACACAATGTATGTCACCCTTTGCAGCTTTATGCTGACTGAAATAGAAACATGTATCTATGGCAGGCATTGTCCGAGAAAAGAAAACCCAGTCAAGTTGGTTGTGAAACCAGACTCCTGGCTTCCATAAAGGGAGGTAAAAGGCATAGGAAAGGTTGCTTAGAAAATCTCAGCCTAAAAAGTCAGGTTGCCTCAAAGGCAGATAGGCTCTCTATTTCCAATCATCCCATATTGTATATTTTGATAAAACATTTCACTAATTCATGCTGAATCCCACTGATCCTTGAGAGAGAAACTTCTGCATAGTATAGGACGCTGTCAGTGTACACTGTACTTTACAGAATGTGTAACAGACAAGTCCCTCATCGGCCTATCATACTGTCTATACTAGACAAATACCATATGTGGTGCAAGAAAGCACAGCAACATGGTGGTACACAGGACAGCTTTGGGTAAGAAGTGGGTACTAAGGGATTATATGGTGGAGAAGGATTTTGGTGCTCAGCACATTAGCAACTGGGAGACGTTCCAAGGGTAGGAGGCATGAAGAAGATGAGAATATGTGAGAGGGAGAGGTTATCCTGTCACTGACACTGATGTAAATGAGGAGTAATTCTAAGGAAGGCAACGGGGTTACACTGACGTAAGCCAGTTGAGAGAGGAGACTCAAGTCCAAAGAAGCAAATAAAAGTGGATATGGATGAGCAGAGGCAATGAGAAACAGATGAGATGTAGAATGCAGTAAAACAGATGTAGACGTTAATGGGTGTAGAAATAGAAACAGACTCAATGTCACAGTTTTGCTACGATAAATATTTATCATAATGTTTCGGGTTAAGAAGAATGCAGCTTCTGGGCAGCCACCATGCAACTTTATGAACAACACATCAGTGGCAGCAACCACTGCACAAAGACTTCACTGGATGAAGGCTCTAATTGGCTGTGTGATAGTAAGGGAGGAATTCTGAGCATCACTGTACAAAACAAGAGTCTTCCAGAGAGGTTAAATTGGATCTGACCATCATCTCATAGTCTCAGAATGAAGCTGGCAGGAGTGATTAAGCAAAAGCAATGTGATGAGGAAAGGCTAAACATTCCTGGAGGCTTAACAAAAAGAGAAAAGAAAAGCTTAGAGTAGTTCTTTGACTGTGGTTTTTAACCCCTCCCCCTCACACTCCCAGAAGAACTGAATGATAAAGAGAATGCTCAGATGGCATGAGAAACATGGAAGCAGCTGCCCAGGACTCAAAGAAGAAAAAAGCAAACTAGGGACCAGTATCAGGCTAGAGACCACAGTGACAACAGGCAAAGATAAGAATGCAGAGAAAATGGCAGAGCCGAAAATACAGCATTGAAGGCCACATACAACAATCTGACTGACAAAATACTGAGTCCTGTTCTCAACAAGACATTGAGTCATGTTCTCACACACACAAAAATCTCTAGCTTGAGTTAAATGGTGCTTTAAGCTCAAACTAGCTGGCTATCATGGGCTTGAATGCCACTGAAGCCTGAGCTAATAATGCAGCGAGAACTCAGTTCTGATGCTGTCAGCCCCCAATTTCCCTCTCAGGGGTATTCCTTGTGTCCATTTCCCTGCTTCACCCTGACCAGAAGTTATCTCCACCCGGTATAAATGCCCTACTTCAACATTTGGGCCTTATGTTAGCATGTGGCTCTCTGTAACTGTAGAATCTATAGCTCTGCTATATTTGTTCACTCATCTGGTGTTTGGGGGGAGATCTTCTTCCCAGTGTGTGGCTTCCTGGGTTAAGGCTGACACCGAACTGCTTGGACAGTCATGGTGTGATGCCAGCAAGACTATGTATCATCCAAACTGTCTGAGGATGGGATCCACTGGGCTGGCCACCAGTACTGGAACAAGATCAAATTCCTGAAGATACTGTACTGCCAGGCAAATGACCACAACTCCCAGACTGGTAAAAATCTGAAGACTCACTAGACTACAAGCAGTTTGATAGGGTACTCTCCGGGCCCCCAGATATGGAGGCTGTCTACAGCCTAGACAGCTCAAGGGCCCTGGGGAAGTGCATGGGTGACTGAATGGGGAGGAGACTGAGGAGGATCCAGAATCAAGGTGAGTGCCAGTCAAAGCATTCTTGGTTGAGGTGGAGCAAGCACTCACCGCTGTGGGCCACAGCTACTCTGAGAGGAAATGGAGGAACAGACAGGCAAGGGAAGAAGTGACACAAGAACAAACATCAGTTCAGCCTCAGAAGGACTTGAGTCACTGTTGCTGTTCTGGTTAGGAGGGATATGACTTAAGGGGCCTAACATTGTCTGTGTAGGACCAAAGTGTACAAAGGGATGCTGTGTGGTGGAGGACAAGCTTTAGGAAATCCAGTTGTAGCTCCCCTTCTGGGTGTGGAAATCACCGTAGCCCCCTTATGTCCTGGCATCCAGCCCTCCCCCTCATGGTACCAAGAGAGAAGGCTTTAGGTAATGTTGCTTTTATGTTGCCTTCATGTGTGGTAAAGACCATTCCCCCATCCCACCCTGGTCTTCACACACAGCCACAGCATCCTTCTGTCTCTCCCCTTCCCAGGATCCAGTGAGGCTGCTTTTATGTCTTCGGGGAGTGACAACGACCATTGCTCAAGATGTCATTGAACCTCTGCCAGGTGCTCTGATATCAGCATTCAGCTGCATGACCAAGGCAGTAGAGGGTAGACTAGAGCCCCAGAAAGAGCAGTGGGTGCAGGCATCCATATCATTAGGAGGAATAAAGTTTCAATTGTCCCAATTTAAAAAGGCCTGATCGTCAGAATACTCTGGCATCATGTACTCTGTCCAGGAGCCACCATCATTGGTCCACCAAAGCCTCCAGCTTTCCATGAACCACAGCACACCTCTACCTCAATATAACGCTGTCCTCGGGAGCCAAAAAATCTTACCGCGTTATAGGTGAAACCACATTATATTGAACTTGCTTTGATCCACCGGAGTGTGCAGCCCCGCCACCCCAGGAGCGCTGCTTTACTACGTGATATCCGAATTCGTGTTATATCAGATTGCGTTATACCGAGGTAGAGGTGTAATTACTGCCTTGCAGGCCTCCATCATCACAGCACTGCTTGCTGATTTCTTGACACCAAACTGATTAGCCACTGTCCTGTAACAGTCAGGGGTAGCCAGCTTCATTATGGCAATAGCTACTGGCTTCTGGATGCTAGAGCAGGTCTCATCTATGTATCCTAGCACTGCAGGGCTGGGGCAAGCTCCTCATGCATTTCCAGGAAGGTGACCTTCTTCATCATAGGGAAATTCTGTTCCCACTGCTGGTCATCCCAGCACTGTGTTACGGTATAGTCCCTTGGCACACAGTTTTTGAGGTCCAGAACTGTCTGTCTACATAGGGAGATTGCACAGCTCTGAAGGTCTGTTACCTGTCTCCATGCCATCACATCTACAAGTAGCTTGCACAGTTGCCTCAGGAAAGCATGTTGTCAGCTTCTCAGGATGACAAACTGATTCCAAAAGGCTCTTCACTGAGTCTTGTTCCCTGTATTTGGTCTCTTTGTCGGAAATGACAGTAATATTAACATCAGCGTTTCACTAAGCTCATTGTTCAGAGTGGAATCCACAGCTTCCCACCAGCTTGCAGGCAACGAACACAAGTGGAAGTGGCGTGCTGGAATAAGCTGCTGGACAAACACCATTTACATCCATGTGCCCAGAACAGACAGAATAGTTTTTCTGACATACGCCCTGAAAGTTTGGAAGGAGCAGCTCAGAATACTGCCATGCCAAGAACAAGGGATATGCCCCCAGAAGGCAAATGCCTCCACTCCAGTTAGTACTGCAGCAGTGTGGATGCAGTGATTGAAAGATGGCTCGAGGTACCTTTGCAGTGTGGCTGCTCTCGCTAGAATTAGGCTAGCCTGAGTGCAGTATCTCAAATGTACTAACCTGCAGTAACCATTCAGTGAAAATAATCCCTCGTTCTCAGGAAGGAAACAAACACACTTAAAAGATCATCATAACACAGGACATATGTATCATTATGGCCAAAAGTTTCAAAGGTAACTAGCAATTTGATGTTCCTCAATTTTTGGGTGACCAACTTGAGATACCTTAAAGGGGCCTGATTGTCAGAAGATGGGCACTTGCTCTGAAAATCAGGCCCCTTTTTAAGGCATCTCAAATTGGGGATCCAAAAACTGAAGCACCCAAATTACTAGTTACTTTTTAAAATCTTGGCTTCTATTACTTTAATTGTAGATCCACTCCTCTAGCAGGTAATGCAAGAATGAATCTGGGGAAACGTTTGCATTTGTAAAGAAATGTGTATTAAACTGCATCTTGCAGCAGCTATACTAAACCTTTCTATTTCATAGTGCTATTCTTCAAGAATATCAAAGCCCCTTTACAAAGGTGGGTAAATATTATTCCCATCATACAGACAGAAAAACTGAGGCACAGAGTCAAAGGCAAAGAATGCAGCTCCTTTGATTCTCACACTGTGCTTTGACCAGTACACCATACAAATTTTCCAGAGCAAAACTAGATAGGGGCAACAGTTCTTAATTTGACAGGTGGTAAGCGTGTGCATGCTCGCTTTCGCTCCTTTTCTCTCTCTCACCCACACACACATGCCCCTATTCTTAAGGAGGATTGTGCCACCACTGCTGAGCTGAAAGCTACAGTTAGCATGAGATTATAAGGCTTACTCTGGCAACTCTGAAAAGAAATTTCTTGCATGACACTGGTGTTGCTACTGGGTCATAAGGATAGTGATAAATCATATCCACAGCTTATAAGAGTATTGCTTATTGACCCATACTGAGTCACTATGTCAGGTCTATATAAAACAGATTTTCAAGATTTAACTGAGACAACTTAATAGAGAAGAGAAACCACATCAATTTTGGTATCTACCCAGGCCCACATTGTGCAAGAAAAAAGGCAGATATGGACCAAAGTTTCTCTGTACAGGATCGGATTGAAGTTTCCCATGCTATCCATTAAAACACTGGATCTTGAAGATAATATAGCCTGGGAGAATAGTAGAAAAAGTGGAGGTGGATAAGGGAATAAAGGAGGTAAAAAATTATTAACTCAAATTGTATTGCAAAGTCTGATATTCTGTGGTTAGGGAGAATTCCTTGAGAAAGAATAATGGTAAGAAAAGAGGACTTCCCACACTAGCTCTGACCAATGATCCATCTTGTACCTGCTGTAAAACCTCCATAACAGACAGTGATGCAATATTGTGCCCATTGGGGAAGTTTTCTTCTAATGCCAGGCAATCAGTGGGGATTTATGCATTTGGGCTAATATACTAATTAGAATAAAAATGCATCTGTGAATATTCTCGTTGTTCATATCATTGTCCGATTTTTTTTCAATCCTATTAAACTTTTTACCAGGAGATCTAGTAGCAGTGAATTCCACAAGCTAATTACATGCTATATGAACAAGCATTTCCATTTTGGTTTAAAATGTTACATTCCATTGCATGGAGTGTGCCCTCATTTTGGTATTAATAGAAAAGGAGTGTCAAACTGACATTCTTCTGTATCATTCATAATTTTATATTATATTTTTCTATCCTATCAACTCTTATTAGCTTTTTCCCTGAACTAAGTATAGAAATCCCCATCTTTTTAATCAACTCTGATAAGTAAGGTTTTCATGCTCCAATCATATATAGTGTCCTCCTCAAGATTTTTTATATTTCTGCTATAACTTTTTTGAAATAAGCTGGCCAGAAGTGAACACATACTTAGCAAGGACTACCACAAAGTATGTTAGAATCAGGAACATGGAATCTGAAATATTCTTTAGATAAGATGCCTCAGAACAGATATTATTGGACAATTAAATCTCAATGTGTATGTTAAAAGTAAATAATACTTTATAAAACTTCAGATTATAGGGTGGGATCCACAAAGAGACTTAGATGTTGCAATGCTGAGCATCATGCTGCCTGACTTTTAGGCACCTGGAAAATCATAGGATCAATATTTGCCAGAGCCAGGTTAGGCACCTAGGCTCCCTATACAATGGGGAGGGCTAGGTGCCTAAGAATGTAAGAACGTGGTTCAGAGAAGTCAGCACGCCTAAATTAGCCAATGCAGACAAGAGGTGTGTGTGCTAAATCCCGTTCCTCTCTCAGAGATTGGCACCTAAATCCAGGCTGTAGGGAGGTGCCGATGTCGTCTTAGTGATCCAGGAATGGGAACCCACTGCCTAAGCCAGTTTTTGAGGAAAGGAGTTAGGTGCCTGCCTCACTCCACACAAAATGACAGCTGGTGCCCTCTGCCCCCCACCCTAACTTTTAGCCCAGTGGTTAGAGCACTGGCCTGGGACATGAGAGACCCAAGCTCAATTCCCCCCATCTCTGGCAGAGAGGGAGAAAGAATCAAACAGGGGATCTCCCCTCTCTCAGGCATGTGATCTAACCACTGGGCTAAAGGATATTCTGATGTGTGGCTTCTTCAGTCTCTCTTGTTGAAGCAGTTGCACTCTGGCTAACTAATGAAAGAGTGGTTGGAGTAGGGGACATGGACCCTGGATCACCCACCTCCCTGGTGGGTGCCCTATCCACTGCACTATAGAGTCATTCCCATTCCCATTCCCATTCTCTCTCTCTCTCTCCGGCCTAATGAGAGTTTAAGTATTTATCTGAACTGGAATACTCAGGAGAGGGAGAGGGGGAAAGGCAATGACGCTGGGGTCCAGGCCCCCTGCTCCAATCACTTGTTCATTATTTATCCACTGTGCAACAGCTTCAGCAGGGGAAATTGAGGTAGTCTCATAGCTCCATACTCCCTTTGAGTTCGCCTACTGGATCAGACCCTGCACACATCATAAGCATCTGAACGCCTATTTTCCCCTGGTTCGTGAATCACTCTGGGTCTTCGATGGGAGATAGGTGTCCAGACCCCTAGAGAGAGGGAGCAGTGCCCATGCCCAGAACATTGGTATATAGAAAACTTTTACTCTGAAAAACTTGGCTGCCAAGGGAGTTTAGATGCCTGCAAGGTTTGATGGGAATTTTGTTGATTGCAATGGAGCTAAAACTTTAACTTAGGTGACTAAGTCTGGGATTTAGGCTCTTAAGTACCTTTGTGGATCCCATCCATAGTGTATGGAGTACGGTAGCAGTGTATCTTCCAAATTCTAGCAGGAATAAGAGGTTAAAATAATTTTGTGTGCTCAAGTAATAGAAAAATCCATACTAGGATTTGTACCTTTCTTATCCACTGTATTCTAAGTAGAATACGGAAAATCATGTATTGTAGCCCAGTTAAGTTGAATTTATTTAGATAACATCCAGTACTCATGGAGAGTGTATTATAAGGGCTGCTCTTAAACTGCTTTGAAGAAACTGAAAAATACACATGCAGGTATGTGACAAGAGAAAGCAAGAAATGAATGCACATAAGAATTTACAGGTATCAATTCCTGCTAAAGGTCATAAGTAAAATTAATCTTAAACAGGAAATGGATTTCCCATTAGTGAAATATTTATCGTGCCTCATGAATGCAGGATTGCTCAGGACATCTCTAGTACCAAGGTTAACTCTCACCAGTACTACTTATCATATCAAGAATTATACAGACATTATGGTCAGAAAACAAAAGATAGTTAACTGGAATATGCTGAAGATACTACCTTGCAACGAGAAATATTAATTGTGGTGGTACTACAACTGGCAGAAATGAGAGCCGATGAAAATATTGGGATCTGAATGGCAGTTTCTCCCATGACAAAGTTAGAGCTGGGGGGTGTGAGAAAGCTACCAGTGTTACTAGAAAAAAATCAGAAGATATTTGGTGGGAAAGGGAGGAGGAGGAGTAGGACCATATATTTTTTACTATGAGTGATTTATTTAGGACCCAGGCTATGAGATGGATATAAGATGGGAAATAGCTATAGGAGAAAATGGCATTTCATAGGTTTTGCAGATTATTCTCTAAAAGGAGAAATATTCTGGAATATAAAGAAGAGAGGATCTGTCT
>NC_133775.1:18226368-18376311 GCF_003597395.2 Chelonoidis abingdonii
GGAAAATTCTGACTTTTTGTCTAAGTATCAAAAATTGAAATATTCTGACATAAAACAAAAAAATTGGGTTTTGGATTAAATATTTTGGGGTGTTTGGTTTTTCAACTAAATTTTCAGAGGAAAGCAGACTAGAGAAAAATTTCATTTAGTCAAAAGCCCAATTTTCCATTAAAAAACAGTTTAGACTGAAAATTTTCAACCAGTTCTATTATAGAAGCATGTGTTAGGGCTGTTTTGTATCAGTGCTGCCATTATAAATCCTGTTCAAAAGGCAGTTAGAACTTGCCCTTTAAAAATTTACTCTGGGACTGTCCCTGTTGCCTAGCGATTGTGCACTTCTGTGCAACAGAAAAGGCTTGGACTCAAGTGATGGGTCATCCCATTCCTCTGCCCAGTTGGGACTGGAAGCGCCTTAGGCAGACACCATATTCTGAGCAGAGCAAGTGCTGTGTGTTACTCAACCGAACCCCTTCTGGTCACAGAAGGAACAGTACTGACAGCCTCTGAAATGTATTACAGTCTCATCTCATGCAATCCATTTTGGAATGGTGGTGCTGATATGGGGCCTCAAAGGTGTAAAGGGATGGGGAATGGGGCTATCCTCCAAACAACAGCAAGGATGCAGAGCTCCCAGTCACACTCCACAAAGAAAACTCTCTGGTTTGAAATGCTGAGCCATCTTCTGACTGGTCCTGAGCACCACAGCTCCCATGGACTCTGCTGAAATTGTGGGTGCTCAACAGGATCAGAACATGTGGGCCTGGATTCTCCAGTCCATCAAATCCATGGAATTACACTAGCCTACAATGGGTACAATAGAGTAGAGAGGCAGGCTGTTTGTGTAGCAGGGGAAAGCCCAATATTTAATTTAAAATAAATCCATTTTGGTGGTTTAGAAATTAAATGAGAGCAGAGAAACTACATAATTGTTAACCTGGTGACAAGTCTCACTTCACTTCTACAGCTCAAAAATGGAGTCCATTCTAAAGAATGAAATTTAGCAAGCCGCAGGCCTGATTCTCCTCTCACTTACGCCACTTTTAAGTGGGTGGGTGGGTGTCTGCCTAGTGGTCTCATGGAGTTACTCCTGAATTCAACCAGCATGAGAGGAGAATCACATCCAGTATGTCCTTAAATATGAGCTAAACACCTGGGGTAGTTAAGAGGCCAACCGCCTGATTCATCCCTCACTTCTGCTGCTTTACATCAGGAATAGCTGCACTGGAGTCACTAAAGAAATATCAGTGTAAGTTTGAGAAGAGACTAGGGCCCCAGGAGACAGTGTTCCCTATGTTTAAGACTCCTTGGGTTAGACTATCGGCTGGTGTAAATCAGTCTAGCTCCACCCAAGTCAATAGTGCTGCTCCAATTTACTCCATAACTAATAAAGCAACACTTAAGGCTAGTACATTGGCTTCCAACTCGTTTGAAGTGCCTGAACACCCTTTTCCTAACACACATGCACAACAACATGGACAAGCCCTGGCTACCAAGAATAACCTTACAGAAGACAAGTACTGCCCTAAGCTCTGAGAAGTGGCTTTTCTTAGGATTTTTTCTGCACAATCTCTCGCTATCTGTTTAGCTCAGGTTTTTCCAGAGCACCCATCAGCACTGTGTCTAAGCAATACACACTTGAAACATCCTTCAAACACATTTTAACCTGAGGGACCATAAAAGCTCAAAAGAAGAGGTTGTGCTCTGTCAAGTCAATTATATTCTTACTCCCAAGCCTCCCAAATACAGAACATTGATGTCTGATCTGCATGTTAAAAAGCCCATAAACACGTATTTACACAAGAAAATGTAACCATCTGAAAGAGCCATTACAGTCAATTGTGTATTGTGTCAACAAATTTCTTCCCTTCCACTCCCCCTGGAGAGGTCTGCTGAGCCCCTCTTGGAGACTCTGCTTTTCAGAATAAATCCCCTCCTATCCCAATCTTCAAGGCCCTTGCTTCACAGTAATTTTCCCTCCAGGCCAAGGAGGGAAAGAACATATCTTCCTTCTTGATTACATTTTGAGCTTGCTTTCTTTCTTTCTTTCACACACACACACAGTCAGACACAGGGCCCTGAATTTGGACTGGAATCAAAACTTCCATAGAATGTGTGATGGAATGTGTACTACCCGCAGGTAATAAAAAGTATTAATGGGGGCCTGAGAAGCCAGTTATACTACCAGGCTGCACCTAGAGGGTGGACCAGGCTTAATTCAAGATGAAGCCCAGGTGGGGAAGAAGCTGGATGGTGACTGGAAAGGCGGGATGTCTGGAGTAGAAAGGGACTATTCAGGGGGAAAGGAAAAGAATCCCTTTTCTGCCACTAGGGAATGGAGGGAGACTGGGCTTGTCTACACCACGCAGCTTTTCAATCCGTTCTATAAGGCGTTCGGGATCATTGTTCTGATTCACACCTGTTACAGAGAGTGGGCCCATGCTCAGGGGCGACTCCAGGCACGTGCGTGGGGCGGCAAGCAGCGGGGGCACTCTGCCAGCGCCGAGGGGGCGGCAGGCAGGGTTCCTTCGGCGGCTTGCCTGCAGGAGGTCCGCTGGCCAAAGCCGCGGGACCAGCGGACCTCCTGCAGGCAAGCCGCCAAACACAGCCTGCCTGCCATGCCTGGGGCGGTGAAGTGCCTAGAGCCGCCCCTGGCCAAGCTGTGGATTTCTTATCCCGAGCTGGTTGTGGATTCTGAATTTCCCTGAAGATGGCAGAGTGCTGGGATCTGATATTCTGGATCTGGCTTATCTCTATTTCAGAGTAATGCAGATCACTCCCTCCTCTCTAGGGCCTGAGCTTGCTGGCTCCTCAGCACTCCCAGCTGATCAGCTGCCTGACTGATCAGCGTACAATAGCTTGTTGCAATACTACTAAACAGGTTTCCGAGTAGCAGCCGTGTTAGTCTGTATCCGCAAAAAGAACAGGAGTACATGTGGCACTTTAGAGACTAACAAATTTATTTCAGCATAAGCTTTCATGGGCTACATCTCACTTCTTCGGATGCATAGAATGGAACACAGAGACAGAAGATATTTATACATACAGAGAACATGAAAAGGTGGAAGTACACATACCAACTGTAAGAGTCCAATCAATTGAGATGAGCTATCATCAGCAGGAGAAGCGGCAGCCAGTATGTCCCTCGGCCTGCGCTGCTTCCAGCAGCTCTCATTGGCCTGGAGCAGTGAACTGCGGCCACTGGGAGCCACGATCGGCCGAACCTGCAGACACAGCAGGTAAACAAACCGGCCCGGCCCACCAGGGGCTTTCCCTGCACAAGCGGCGGAACAAGTTTGGGAACCGCTGGACTAGACAGGAAAAAGGCAGAGAGGTGAAGTGACTTGTCTAAGGTCTCACAGCAGGTTGGTGGTATAGCTGGATATAGAACATCTGGGTTTTGGCTCCAAGTCGGACGTACTGTCACTAGACCATTCTGCCACTCAAGAATATCCACCATGATTACAAAAGGGATTATCAACTGGGTTTAAACCAGGGAGCTGCAGATCCACAGCTAGTACCACTATGACTTGACCTATAGGACTAATATTATGCATACTTAGGCACTGACTAGGCACAGGTGAGTTAATTTTGTATTCCCTGGCTTTTTGCATGTCAAGAGTTCTGCATTTTAAAAATCTATTTCTTGGAGTCTTAATGTGTGCACTGGTTTGAAAAAGGTTCCAGAAACGATCATATTCTTTGGCTAAATTAATGCACTCGACTGAAATTCAATGAGAACTGAAAACAGATACAAAAAACTAGAAAGCTGGAGTTAACTAAGTGACACCCAGTCGCACATCTCAACAAATAACGATGGTCTGTTTATGCTGCATTACTCTTCTCTAAGCTCCACATATTACTATAATTATTAACTACTAGTCCTAAAATCTATAGAGTTATCATTATTGTTATTATTATGAAACTCAATCCCATTTTCCTGTCATAAA
The DNA here is from genome assembly GCF_003597395.2 of Chelonoidis abingdonii. Lineage (NCBI taxonomy): Eukaryota > Metazoa > Chordata > Testudines > Testudinidae > Chelonoidis > Chelonoidis abingdonii. The sequence goes on from NC_133775.1 coordinate 18,230,316, forward strand.
AATAAACCAAATCTCATTTCAATTAGTTGCAGCAGGAGGGAATGAACTTTAAACAGACATTTAATTTCTGAAAAAAAAATTAGGAAGTTCTTCATGGAAATGTTATGGCATTTTGAAACAGATTAATAGTTCAGTATGAACACATCCACCCTGCAGCTAAATGATGGCTGTACAATGATCAGGAGACAGGCTAAATGAGCAAAACCAGTTGATACCACCAGTTTGGTTCTAACCAAATAGTATTCATTTTTATGACTTGTTAGCTATATTATTTTTTCATTCATGTGCTATCAGAATTGTTACAGTGGGTTAGTCGCTCTGTGGCCAAGTTCAATTTGCTTAATTAAAAACACTCCATTTATAAGAGTGGGTCAGATGGTGTGTGTTGCATTCTGGTCCCTGCTGGGTTAGTTTGGAACTGTGCCAGCTTGGGGACGCTCAAGAGGGGCAACCCTTAAGATGGTGCAGCCTGCCTCCCCAGGACACCCAGTCAGCTCCACAGGAGACATGACATTGACTCCTTCCCACTTCCTCTGGGATAGAGGCCACAGAGCAAGCAGTCCTAGAGCTCCTCAAGAACAGGGATTACAATTGTTCCTAGTCTTTGAACAGAATCCTCATGGGGTTGGACAGGAAGCTCCTTGGGCCCTCACCTCCATTCAATGGCACAAAAACATTGGCCCATAATGATTAACACGATGGGATCCCAATAAGTTACACCTCTGCTTTTCTCTAAGTATGTTTATTTTTAATTGGAAAACCTCAAAAATGGTGGAGGAGGGGTGAAAAGAGGGGGCAACTAACTTGTTTTTAGCCAAAAAATGTTGAGTTTGGGAGGTTGGGAGGATAAAAAATCAAAAATGTTCTGAACAGTTGTAACTGCCTCTTCCTCATATAAACATCCGACCTCTACAGGCTGCTACATGCACTGCAGAGTTGTATGGATTAGATGAGATGATAGGTTGCCATTTACACTTTCCTGTTTTGGAAAAGTTATTGGGACATTTTTTCATTTTGTCTCTTCTAAGGGGTATGTTCGGGTCCTAGAGATTTCAAATATTTGAAAAATGTGTTAGCAGACACTAGGCCAAAAAAAAGGCCTAAAAAAAAAGTATCCTCTAGCCTGGCTCTATGCAAACATTACATATACTAGCCTGTTACCTCCATAGACCTGGATTCAAATCCTATTTTAGGTTTCAGATTAAAATGAGTTAGTGATCTCACATTGACCTTGGGAGGCAGCAGTTTGTGTCATCAAACTTCTGCACAACCTGCTACGATTAGCAGTCTCTGAAAAGAAAAAAGCAATAATATGGACTAAAATAGTGAAGAGAATTGCATGTTAGGACTGAGCTGTATTGGCAGAGCTTCATAAGGAAACCTGCATAATATTTGTCCTCTGTAAGAATCAGATACACCACATATGGTGCAGATCCATGCATATTGCAACCCCATGCTTTAGGAGAACCTTCTGTGCCCCAGGGAGATGATCCCCATTGAGTGGCAGGCTGCCTTTCCCTCAGGGGAAGGTCAGAGTTAGTTTGCAGCAAAGAACCAATGGGAATTGCAACTTCTGACTGTCCTGGCTTCATCCTCTTGTCAACCAGCATGACTCCATTTTCATCCATCCTGTGGACCCCCACCACCAACAGAGAGGAACATGCAATTACTTTCTCCCACCACCTTCTGCGTCTTCTGACTTACACCAGCAGAAGCCATGGTAAATGTATTCCTATGCCTGGTTCTAGCCACTGCATATTAGTCCCTATGCCACCAAATACATTCAGAATAAGCACTAGTGAAAAGAACTGATAGTGTAGCCAGAATCAGGTAGAAAAATAAGCATCTTTACATAGTAAATGGACTGCAAAAAAAAATCAGTTTTACAAATCAACTGGTCATGGGACAATGAAGGGACCTGACTAAATGTGGTTCAGGTACTTATCACTGTGTCCTCTGTTCCCACTCTGGGACTTGAAGGAGGAACTGAAAATGATGAGAAAGAGAAGGTTGGGGAAGTGCTATGGTCTGTGTTATACAGGTGATCACACAATGATCATAATGGTCCCTTCTAGCCTTTGAAGGAGGTAGGAGCTACCACAGCAATGAGGAAAGAGACGACTCTTCTGGTAGGAAAGAGGCCAGCAGACGCTGGGAGGCATTTCACTGATGGAGACAGGACCAGAATGGGAGGAAAGGATGATCTTAAGAATCAAAGAAGAGCATATGGATGGAGCAGGTATCAGTTGAGGGAAGATCTGCAGGACTTGAAGGACAGCAGACAAAGGATAAGGTAGAGAGAAGCATGGATGGCAGCAGAAAGCAGGGAGTGTAAATTCAGTAAAAGTTTGGGGAGAGGCAGTAGAGGAAAGATTGCAGAGAAGAAATGATTGCCTTTTGGGGCCTGAAATAGGATTCAGTTATGTGCACTATTATTGGCAAAGCCAGAAACAACGCTAAAGTTAAAGTTGCCTGACACTTTCCATTTTAAATAACCATTTTCAGTTGCTTGTAATTTTGCCAACCTTCAACAGTTTGGACATGAAATTTTGCATGTGATGTGTCTGCCTCCAGCTGGACTTTTTTCTAAATTTCAGCAAAAATAGTTCAGCCATTTCACAAAATGAGGTATGGGGGGTGGGAAATCCATTATTTTACCTATTTAAAAAAAATCCTTACAGCCATTTCATTGAGAAACTGTAGCATTTCCAGGCTTCATAGCAGCAACTTAAAATTTGGCAGGATTGCCCTGGTATCAAGATTGTGCCTTTTGCTATTCCTGTAGAAAAACTGCCCATATCCAGAATGCAACTCAAGTTTCCTGAATCTAACATTTCAGCAAATATCTCTGAAACCCACTGACTGTGTGTTTCTCAACCCTTTCTAGTGCTGGTTGACAGAGGATGATAACCAACTACTGCTATCAGTTGCTCAATTAAATCAAGTGCCAGAGGTCTGTGTGGTGGATTTAAACGTTCCAACCCTGCTGACAAACAGTGTGAATGTCAATATGACACCACATGATGGAATTTCTGTTCTTCATATTTAAAATAAAACTAGGAAACTATGTCTAAAAACTACATTAAAAGAACAAAGTCAAGGACCCCGAAGTTAAGAAACACTAGAGTTAAGGTTGCCCATGAAACATTAATGCAGCTCCCTTGTAGGTATGCAGTATGATAGTCTTTAATTACATGATCATACACTTTTTTATCTGCAGGATCCCTGTCTCATTTCAACCTTAATGTTCTTTTAATATAGTTTTTGGATGAAATCTAAAATAAAGTGGAGTGGGTTTTTTAAAGCAGATTAATCTTGAATCACGGCACTAACATCTCATTTTGGGTCTCCAGTGACCCATGCTTTACTCTTTTGGATCATGCTGTCGGCAGAAGAACCCCTTGGTAGAATTATACCCCTGTAATATACAGTTACCTTTTATTTACTGTATATCTATTGTCGTCTTATTCCTCAGTGAATGTTCCATATCTCTTTTTTTTAAAGAAATCTATAAACTCTTCATATAAAATTGCCAATAAGATCTAGCAAAGATATATTAAATTTAACCAACATGGTTTCTATTTACAAATTATTATAAGGGTTGTGTCCAATTTCTCCTCCTTTCATAGTACATAGATTGTATTATCACATGCATTACACTTAAGGGCTGAGAAACTTGTTTCAGATATGCCTAAATAAGAAGTACTACACTAGCCTTCACTAATGGTCCAAAACACCATGGCCAAGATTTTCAAAAGTGGTGTGAATGCCCAACCCAAGACCCTTTTAAGCATCCTGCTTTTCAGAGGGTGAATGTTCAGCAATTTCTTTAAAGGCTTCTCAGACTGTGCATGCAAAATCACGAGTCCCTTTTGATAATGTTGGATCACTTCTTCTAATAGTGCTACTGCAGTGTTATGGGCATCTACTGTAGCACTTTTTTTTATCCCCTTGATTTACAGAAAGCTTTTGCTTAACTTCCATCATAACAACAGTGAGCCTGTAACTGAGGAAGAGATGTTTCATATGAATTGGACAGAACATCTGAGTCATTCAGATTCTCAAAGTTTATTTGCTTGCTGTAGTTCCTAATTGTCTCTGGAATCACCACTGTGCTTTCCCTCAACAAATCTGCCTTGTTAGGCTAGCCACATATTTGAGATTATCTGTGCAAAAGAGAGATTCTTGACATATGCTCTGGATTTCCTTTGCTTCTCGATCTACCATCTGTGCTAGGCAGCAAAGGGTTTTATGGTGCTTAAAGACACCAGAGCTGTAAGTTCCCCAGTTACTGCAAATTGTGATACACTATAGTTGTTAAAATTAAATGGAGGATGGGGACAGGAAAGTGTTACAGACCTTGGAAACTATAGAGAATCGTCACTTAAACTATAATGAAATCTGAAGGGGGAAGGGTTTCTTGGGAACAAGAATATTCTGTGGTGAATGCTCTTGTGAGAGTCCCTTGATAGCCAAAATACTAAGTCTTGATGGATTCCTTTGCTAAATGAGCTATTTTGTACGTTGTTGATGTTTAACTAATTAAGTTTAATAAAATAATCATTAGTTATACATAAGTGACATTAGATAATGCTCTAGCTTTGAAACGATATCCAGGAATCATCTGAGATGTAACCATCTGTGTAGTTGAAGGAAGCAACTGTTTCACACCACACAGCAAGGCTGCACAAAAATTCATGAAAGAAAGTGAAGATTGTGTACAACTGAGACCTTAAAAAGAATTTAGGAAGGCAGAATGTAATTATCCAAATGTAATTTAACCAAGATTCAAGGGCTGACAAGTCTGCTCTTGCAAATAAAAACTAGGGATGGCCTTCTAATGCCCATGGGTTTTCAACATTCTAGTTTAGCACTTCCACAAATGTAGTGCTCAATAACACTAACATAAGGCAGTAGTTCAGTGCAGATGCGGAAGGAAGAATGTTAGGCCTACTGAATTAGTAACACTACTTCCTGAGCCTCTCTCTTGTGAAATCAATACCACATCATGTAGTGTCAAACATGGACCTGATATACCCTGTTTTTGAGCTGACAATGTCGATATAAACTTAAAAATCTCTAGAATTCAATTCTCAACCTTTTATAATGTGGTCCTGCTCTGAAAAGTGATTCTGTAAACGTGCAAGCAGAGGGTTCTGTGTTTATTGTAGCTCAGCAGCTTCCAAATCAAACAAATTCAAGAAAATATTTTTTTTAATTCCTCCTCCCACCGCCACCAACTGCCACTACTATAAACTCCATGTGGGAGCTGAAAGTCAAGCTGGGTTTGTTCCTTCATGTATATCATTCACAACAAATAGCAGAGCATAATTTATCCTGCAGAACCTCTAAGTGACACCTGTGCAATCCAGCTGCCATCAATGGGGGTTGTACATGTCTAAATGATTTTCTAAATTCTAGTTATAGCGCTAACTTTAATAATCAAAGCAGCAAAGAGTCCTGTGGCACCTTATAGACTAATAGATGTTTTGGAGCGTGAGCTTTCGTGGGTGAATACCCACTTCGTCGGATGCATGCAGTGGGTATTCACCCACAAAAGCTCATGCTCCAAAACGTCTGTTAGTCTATAAGGTGCCACAGGACTCTTTGCTACTTTTACAGACCCAGACTAACACGGCTACCCCTCTGATACTTTAATGATAAAGAGGAGGACTAGAATCCAGTTCATTTGCTTAGAATTCACTGACTCTATTGTATGCATGAGATCCCACAAACTAATCTGGTATTTTGGTTGCAAGGGGTGTGCGTGTGTGGAAGAGTTGGCTTTTTTGGTTACCACTTTGCCACTCCTTTTCGTGAACTCCTTTCTCTCACCATATCCTTACTTGATATGCATCCTTTCATCAGAGAATGGTTCCGGTCACCATATATACTGGTTTCCTCAGCTACCCTCAGAAGTGCACATCAGAGAGCAGGCAAAACAGACATCCTTGTTCATCTTTCCTTATTGTAGGATGAGTCAAACTGGCCTAATGGAAGCAGTAGCCTCTGAAAATCAGATGTTAGGTGAATAAAGTTAGGGACTCAAAATTAGAAATCCACTTTTGAAACTATGGCCCTCAGTGACACATTTGTTGGTTGTTGGCGCTGCTCGTGAATACTAGTATCTAGGGCTCCTAAGTACTACAGAAATATAAATAATAACAATACATTGTTCAATTGCCACATGCAGTAATGACTAAAACAGTGGTGGTAAAACAAAAGATCTGAGGGTAGCATAGCTTGCAAATTCCATTTTTATTTTTTTCTGCCTCAACTTTTCTCAACTTTCCACCTGTGTTTCTGCTATGTGGCAGGACTTATTTTGGACCTTGCCCAGCTATTGTATTAATTGCGCTGGAAATCCTCATAATAGTATTCATTGTAAACAGTGGTTAGGCAAAATGAATTGCAGTTTTACAGGAGTAATTGTGTGGTTCACTTTAAATTGTATTTGAAATAGACAATATATAAGGAGTTCATATATTATATTTATATTTAATAACAAGAAAATGATGTGATTAAACACCGAGTATTACGAATGTTCATTGAAGTGTAATAACTAACGTTGTTAAAAAATGTTTTAAAAATCTTTATTAATCAATTGGTATATAATTATCATATCATAACTCTTATTAAACTTAAATTAAATCTGCAACTGAGGCACTTAATTTAAACTGACTGTAAGCAAAGAAACACTCCAGTTTTTTAACTGTAAAATAAACAAATCACTTTGAGTAACAACTGTTTATTACATTTTAGACTGAAATGGAACTCTTTCAGCAAATGAATGAAGGGATGCTAGACAGTATCTCATTTATGCATTTTCCTTCTCTCTGTTTAGTTGTGGCCTGGGTATCTGATTTGCTTCACCCCTGTGCCGTTATTTCTCAGTAACCATTTAGTGAATATGCAAATCCCTGTATTATGATTGGCTATTATAATTTTCTGCTCTGATTGGCTCCTCTGTGCAGAATTTTCAAGCTGTTTGCCAGCAATAAAGACATTGCTTCAACTTCTCTCTTCCTTCAGCTGGTGCAGTAAAACATCCAAAAGCAAAGAAAATGGGGCTGTCAAATTCTGAAATTAAATACATTACATTAAAAAGAAACCTAAAATAAACCTCAATTCCTTGTTTCCTTCCTTCCTCCATCCGTCTCCCCCCAGCCACCCCTACCTTCTGCAAAGACCTGCAAGCCTCTTGGGCTACAATAACTCTTATCTATTAGTATGTACATTGTCTACATTACCTCACAGAGCTCCTTCAGAGGGATTTCTGCAGAGAAAGGGGGAGTAATATAGAGTTCTCATCCATATGGGAAGAAGACTACCCTCTATGCGTGGATGCAGAGGGACTATGAGACCCTTGTAAAACCAGTGTAACCTAGGAAGCTGTAGCAGCTCATGCTTTTATCTGTGTTGGGCCCCAGTTCAATACCCAGCAGCTTGCTGACCAAGACTGCAGCTGTCACATTGCACACAGCTTTCAGCAGTATCAATGCACACTACACCAAGACCACTCAAAACCAGACACCACACCAAATAGAATCAGCCCATAAAAACTAAACATAACACCAGCCTTGTGGGAAGTGAGAGGATCTCAGGTGATAGACGAGTCTATAGACTGAGACTTGGAGTGTAAAAGCTTAATAACTAGACACAGTGAATGGTACAGATTGTGTCATAAAAGTCAGGACAGAAGCAGAATGTAAATGGCTGAGCAGGAACATAAACACAGACCAAGTTTTGCCACTAAGTAGGAGTGGGAGTATAAGGGTCCTTGTTACAGAGTGGCTGGCAATGGTGTTATTGTTAAGGCTGAGAAGGACTGCTACATTCCAAGTCTTTCTTTTCACTTGTAAAACAGTAAGATCTTCAGCTTGCGCCTTCACTTCAAAGGTAGCCAGCACAACTGCGTAACAAAGGAGAAACATGAGATGGATGGGAAGACCAAAAAAAAAAATTTTCAAATGGGCTACACAATGCTGTACAGATTGCAAACCAAAGCCGCTGGAAGAAGGGAAGATTACCCAGGCCCAGGATTTCACTCCATGACAATAACTCAACCTGGGAATAGCCCAGAATTTTGGCATCAGGCACAGTAAAATAAATGCATTTTTTAAAAGACAAAATAAGGTGCATCTTCCCATTTTCTTCCAGGGAAGGTGAGATAAGCAGTTAACTCAGGGCCAAAGATAGCACTGAAATACTCTTCTGAAGATATGGCCAAGGTAGGAAGACTTGATGTCTATAAGAGCCAGAGATGGAACCTTGCCCACTGGATCTAGCAATGCTTCACTTCAACAGGAAAAATGTACTGTTTGTATGCAATGGGAGAAGTCTCTCATGTATTAAGAGCATGCCCTACATGATACAGGGAAGGTTCTGATGCACACCATGAAAGAGGGTTCCCGATATTAACCTAAGACAGCTGCAAATAAAAATCCGTCAGCAAGAGAACAAAAAAGAGCAATCTCTCTTCCTCTCCATTTAGTAGGAGATCAGCTTATTTTTGCCGATCAGCCAAGAGTTTTGAACACTTTGGTCATCAGAAAGCCCCAGCTGGTGACCTGAGACTTTCAAAGAACCTAATCCAGACCTAAAGCCAGGACTACTTTATTGTTTTTAAAAAAACACCTTGATACTTTAATGGGGTTAATATTCGGTCCTTATGACTCAGGCTTAGAGTCATTATAGAGCTGTGCAGAGGATGGAAATTCTATTTCACGGATTATTTTGAAATTTGTCTTCATTCCACTTAGGAACAGAACCTCAATTTTGAAATTCTCTGCCAAAGAAAATTCTGAAAAAAAAATTATTTTGAATTGCACTTTTTAAATTTTATATTATTTAATACAAACTAAAAGAAATTCTTAACGAAAAGCCATTTCTAAAAGAAAAATGAAAACATTTCATTCAAAAAATGTTGATTTGGGACATGTTGACATTGTTTTAACTCCCCCCACCACCACTTTTTCTTTGAAATAAAATTTTGGTGAAATCTATATGATTTTGAAAAATATTTCAATTTCACCAGATCTGCATGGTTCCATCGAAGCTTTTCTGAGCAGCTGTACTCATTTGGATGAATCATTGTGCACTCTGTTATCAACACAAGAGGAAAAAAGCTTTTGTAGGTTGGATGAATTACCAACAAGGGCTATAAATCAGGTAAAATGCTGAGGTCTCGGATACCAAATGCTACCAATCTTTTCCCATCAACATGGTCGTCTGTATTTTATGGTCATAACCATTTATTTTATTTTATTATTTTGGGTTGGGTTTCTTTGCTAATTAACTACTCGATCATAGTACTACAGTGAAATATACTATTCACCAGCTAATCTATGCTAAAAAAAGTGTGTTCTACTCATTGACACAAGAAAATATTGTAATACCACCACGTCTGTGGGCGCTCATTGCTTTCAATGACATTATTAATACTTTCATCAAAGGAAATGATAACAAATAGCTGTTTTGTTCAACCTTCAGGGATTAATGTTCTGGGAACACTGTAAGGTTTCAAGGAATTTCTGTTGAATTGTGCTGGTAATCTGCTTTTTTAATAGCCCTCTTGCTCCCAACTTGATCAACTTTGAGTGCCAAGCAGGTGTGTGCAAATCACTGGGTGCTATGGCTCATACAACTGATATTGCTCTTGCACTTCTCATACTGCAATGCCCTGAGCCATCTTTAGCACAGCCGTTCAAGTCTGAACTGCAGCAGATATTTCTGATTCACCACTTCAGTTTTATGCTGGCGTGATTTCATCTACGTTTAAAGTTTGCAATAGCTCTGCTGATCCATCCAGTCCGTCCAGAAGTGGTGCTGGATGAAAGTAACTCCATAGATTTCAGTCACACCACTGTAGGACTGGAGCAACATTACATCCATTTTACAAAGGGAAAACCGTGCCACAGAGAGACAAAATGGGTATAATGAAACCGGCCTCCATTTTAAAATTCTTTAAGCTCTATGGCTGAATATCATTACATTATATATAACTGGACACAGTGAATGGTACAGATTGTGTCATTAAAGTCAGGCAGAAGCTGAATGTAAATGGCTGAGCAGGAACACAAACACAGACCAAGTTTTGCGACTAAGTAGGATTGAGAGTATAAGGGTCTTATTATTATTATTTTTATGTCATGTGCATTTGATTGTGTCAAATACTACCTTCCCCAGGCAGACATGAGAACAGAGGTTCACAATATTATTTACTATGATAAATTCATATGCAATATCAACGAACGTCACCTCTCAGGTGTCCCTAGGTATGGTAGTGTCCTTCATAGATCCAAATCTTCCTATTTGTCATACTAAACCTGGTGTTATGTGGCTTTTATTATTTTTAATGATTTAGAAAAGGAACAGTGACTCATGAAACGAAGCTTATAAAAAGTAGTATTTCTTCTGGAGAAATGAATCCCCCATTGTTTAAAGCTCTCTGCACTATTATTTTTGTAGTGTCCCTTATTTTGGGTCTCTGCCCTATGTTAGGTTCTGGGATGTTGCAAGGTCGGATCTGTATTCTCTAATCATGTTTGATGGTCAGTAAATATCAGCAACTCAATTGCCAAACATATCCAACCTTGCTGCCTTGGCTTTGGCATGTCTTCTGTACTCAGCCTCTGGTCTGACTAACTGAAATGTCAAGAGTGGCTAGCTTCTTGGTCTCTCTCTGCTTTGTACTCTGAGATAAATTGTCACTGAAAATATTTGAATCCAGGAAACGAAACCATTCCCTCTAATTCAGTATAGCCATCTCCTGCCTTCTAAAAGTTATGCATTGTGTGTGATGTAAAAAAACTTCTCCATACGCGAGATGAAACAAACCACAACTCTTTATTCATTGTACTTGTCCCTCGGCACATAACATTTGTATATCATACCAGGAGTAACCTGTGTCACTGCACTTATAGCCACAGACCAGACACAATGCCTGCCCTTCACTGTTTTTACAGCATGATTCATATACTGTCCCTGCTCTTTTTGACTGCCTGCAATTACGTGTGACAAATGATTCTTCAGCAAGTATGCTTTACCTTTTCAAAATGTTTCCGTGGTTCACAGATAAGTCAGCTAACGTACACTGTATTGTCTTGCGGTAAGTAAATCCCAGGCACACACAGGAACAAGTTCCTTCCACACCATTTTACAAGCAGAACTCCAGATGCCCATCTTGCCCTCTGCTCCAACTCATGTACTCCTGATTGACTGTGCAAGCAGTGCTGGGCTTCTTAGGTAACAGTCGTGTGGTGAGTAACAGGGGACACATTGTTCCATACTCTCATGAGAATGTGAATCACTGTTTCTCAAGGAACTTAACAGCATCTATAATAATATAACATTTGATCGGCACAAATCATTGATCTGGAAGCTCCAGTTTTATAACATTCAATAGAACAATGTCCCTCAGTGCTACCATTTTTATGCCTCTTAGCCACATATATGTTCTGGATGAAACTCTTTCCTGATTTAAGCTTTGTAAAGATCCATTCTGATCTCACTCTCACCGGTGCAAGTAGGAGTAGCACCACCAAAGTCAATGGAATTACACGGTCGTAATTCTGGTGTAAGTGAGAGGAGATCAGTCCCATTGACTTTGATGGGGTAGCACATGGTATTAATCAGGATAGAATTAAGCTTTTGTCTCTTCAATTATTCCAATTCTGCAGTCTAAGGGCCTTATTCATATTAGAAGTTTCGTGCAATTGCCTGTGCTGTATCTGTCTAGGAACAGAACTACCTAAATTGAATCTCAAATGAAGTTTTTCATTAAAAATGGCTTTTTTATTCAAAAAGGAAACTTTTGGGGAAAAACTGTTGACATTATTGAAACTTTCCATTTTTCACAGCAGTTTCCATGGCTTTTATTTTTTTTAAGGTAAATCATTACCGACATTTTTCATTTACCAAAAATTGTTTTCTTACCTTTAACCAGGTTTTTGGTAAACACAATTTTTTTAAATAAAATTCATCTCTGTAAAAAATAACATTGAAAAGCATTGTAGGGGATTGGGTGGAAAACAAGTCCCTTTTGAAAGATGTGAAATTGAAACAACTTTGACATTCTCCATTTTTTTAATTAAATTGTTGTCCTGGGATGGTTTTATTTTATTTTGTTGTTTTGTTTTGTTTGTTTTTCTAAAGACACCTCTCTCTTGGAATTTATATGCCCTCGCTCCTCCTCCTCAAGTCATCTAAAGGATTCAGTACCTGGCCAGCCATTCTTCCTAAACTCAGCCAAGCTGCAAACGCATATTTTGGCCTGTTCCACATGGGTTCCTCCACACTAGCAAAACAAGTGTGGAGATGGCGTTAAAATGACCAGTTCCTCCTCTGGTGAGCATCTTTTTCTGGGTTCTGCAGCACCATACCAAAGCCTCATACTTTCCCAATTTTCAAAGTTAACCCAACTCTGAGTTGAATCGTCTCTTGCCAGGGGTGTTAAAGTTTAGGACAGAAGGACAGTGTGATGCTTCTGGCTGGTAGAACTGCCCTCCGCAAACATTTCACGTTCTATGTGGTCTTTGGCTCTTGCCCGTCACTTTCTGAGGCACAGTGACTTTCTAGCTGGTTAGATCTTTAGCCAGACAATGAGTGGCACATGGGCAGCCTGCATAACACTGTGAGGGTCAGCTGTTCTGCAGGAAGTGTCCTTTAGGCTAGGAATGATGTCACATGCCCCCTGCCTCTTGATTACACCTTTTGACCTGTATGTGCCAAGAAAGAAAAATGACACAAAAGGACAGGAAGAGATAGTCTGCAGGCGTTTGTGGCTGCCGCTGAGATAGACTACGCCACACCATAGACTTGTAAAGCTGCATGTGGTCGTTATAGTCAATGTAATGGAAAAGTACTACTCTCTGTACAGACTCTATGGGCCTGATTCTCCCATCCTCATAGGGCACTTACCCTTCTGCAATGTAGGTGCAAAATGCAACTATTCTGATCTTTACCCCCAGTTTGCACAGAGGTAAATGACTGTACAAGGTGCAAGGCAGGATACAATAGGGCCCTATGTGCTGGCAGTCTCCAAATCAATTGAAACCTACACCCGTGCCATGCAAAAGAGCACAACTCTGAACAGTCACTGTCAGAGGACATAGCCTCTTCTCTGAGGTGACAACAAACATTTCCAGCCCAGCCTGAATAAAATTAGATGCGTAGGATGTCTTGAAAGATAAGCGCACACAGAGTGAATCAGTGATAGTGTGCTTCCCTGTACACGACGGCATATACAGCCTGCCTAGGAAGCTTATTGCTGCTCTTCCAGGGCAAAAGACAAGCTGCTGTACAACAGGGAGTTTTCTAAAAGAAATCTCATTTTGATATTGTGCACTGGAATTGAGCCAAAACATTTCCCTGCACCTTAGCTGAATAAGTGCTTCATGAAACCCTGTAGGCACAGAGCTTTCTAAAGTGGCCAGTCCTCTGAGAGAGCAGACGAGCCTAGTGCGGGCCCCAATAAATACTTGTTTGATCAAATAAAGGCAGAAGGGAGAAGAAAAGGGGGAGAGATCACCACTAACAAGAGGGTAAAAGCAGAGATGAAGAGGGATAGGATCAAAGCAGGAGAAGAGCTGGAGGAAACTAAAGAGACAAATGGAAATGAAAAACAGCAGAAGACCACAGTTCATAGTAATCTGTATCTTATCAATGTGAATGTGATGAATGCTAGTCACCTGCCCTGCTGAACTAGCCCTTCCAGGGTTAGGGCCAGGTGCAGGTGACTGATTAGAGGTTTTGTTTCCGGATGAACCTTGTAGTCAAGGGCAGTGGGTTCTGGTGCCAGTGAGAAGATCAGGATTTTTTAAAACCATGTATGTCTAGTCATCTCTTATCTGCCCATCACTACAGAGAATTCTTTTCTGGGTTCAGCATGCTCAGGGTTTAACTGATTGCCATATTTAGGATTGGGAAGGAATTTTCCGCCAGGACAGATTGGCAGAGGCCCTGGAGGTTTTTCACCTTCCTCTGCAGCATGGGGCACGGGTCACTTGCTGGAGGAATTTGCTGCAGCTTGAGGTCTTCAAACCACAATTTGAGGACTTCAATAACTCAGACATAGGTTAGGAGTTTTTTACAGAAATGGATGGGTGAGATTCTGTGGCCTGCATTGTGCAGGAGGTCAGACTAGATGATCATAATGGTCCCTTCTGACCTTAAAGTCTATGAGTTTATGGCATCAAGCTGTACCATAAAAGGAATTGTAGGGGGGCGTGGACTCTGACTGTGCCCAATGGCAATGCCCATAATAATGTTATTTACAGAGCCGGGGTCTATTAAATTCGCAGCCACTGGGGCAACCTTTTGTAATGCTAAAATTCTAGGTAAGACTCCTCTCTCCTCCTGAATGTCCTAGCAAGTTACCAGGTGTGGTTTAGAACCAGACTGTCTGGATTCACCAAAACTTTGGGTTTCCCCAGAAATCATCAGCCTCCCCATCCCCATCCCTGTTTCATCTGTCCACCAGATCCCTTGTTCTGTCTCAAGCCAGTCTCTCTGTCCTGACCCTCCCCTAGGGAAAGGAATATGGGTCTGTCAAATAATACATAGCATGCCACATAATGTTTGTATTTGTTTGTGTGGGAACTGTAATACAACAGTGGACATTTTCATATCAGTTCCTGTAACTCAATATGTGGTTTCATGAGTTCTATATATAAACTATATGTTATTTAGATACCATTTACACATGATGAGCATTCATAGGTGTTGCAAGTATTTTTGTTCCACATTGGCAAGCTGGATACCTTGATCTTTCTCTCTCCATCCAGTAGTCAGATGCTTGCTTTTTCACTAACTTATTGCTGTATCAGAGCCCCTTAGACCATAGGTCTGGATCCTAACCAACCAGAGATCCACTTCTACAGTCATGATCCCAAGCCTGTTTGCAGGGCGCTGGTAGGCAAGCAGATTCCAGAGCCTTGTCTTTGTCCCTTTAGAGGTAATCAGCTTCAAAGTTGTTGCCAGGCAGCTATTGACATTACCTCCTGTGAATGAGGGACAGGGAAGAGCATGTCACTGTGCTCTAAGCATGCTCAGATGTGTCCTCACATAGTGTGGGCCACTTCTCCTGTATTATGAACATTTCAAAAGATGCAATTTGTGAGCATTGTCCAAGGCAGGACACTGAGTTCCATGGAGACATGTCACTCACTGCATCATTTGATGTATAAAAAAGGAATATCTGCATGGGAACAAAGCTCTAGAGAGTGCCCTGTAGAGAATCCACAGCATAATACGCAGAAAAATTGCATTTCATGCATTCTCTTGGACACTTTTTACTCTGATCATTGATAACCCTGCTTTGCCATTCACCACAGAGCCAGCTATGGCAATTGCTGCTGCAGGCTCAGCTGATTGTGCTGCCTGCCATCTCCCTATGACACAGGAAACCCAACCTAACAGAGACAGAGCAGCTGGCACGGCCAATTCACATAGAACAGCAGCACTGGTCCATTTTTTTGTTTTTATGGACAGGAGTACTGATCCCAGACTCTGAATTGTCAAGCTCCTCTTAGGATGCAGAATGCTTCCCTGAGAAATAAGGGAAGCAATTCAGGAAGGAGAAGAGGATGTGAATATATATCATTCAACAACATTACCAAAAAACAACCCCTGGCAGCAGCCAGCTATGCAATGCCTTGTTTATGCCAATCTCGGTTGCGGTTCCTGCTCTGATCAGAAGCACAACAAATTGTCTATTTTTCTGAAGCCAATGGGCTCTCATAGCTACTGACCAAAGTGACAGAGCCCATTGCCTGCATTTGAATTTGAAAGCTGAGGAACAGAAAGATCCACTCTTGAACACACACGTTTGGGTTTTTTTTTTAAATCTATGACTGTGTTTGCACATTCTAGCTTTTAATGGGATAGCAGTTTAGGCAGCATTATTTGACCAGCAAAGTGTAATCTGAATGTTAGAAGTGTGAGATTCTTTTTAAAAAAATAAGAAAATTCATTTTTTTCCCCATTCATGTCCTTTGAGTCTTGGAAAAAAATCTAAATTAACAAGAGATCGGATTGCAGTGTCTGGCTAAAGGTTTTTCAGCTGAAACAAATAAAAAGCTCACTAGCATCCTTATATTTTATGTACAGTAATGCAAGTTCTTTTCCACTCCGCTTAGATTTTTTTTCCCTTTCTTTCATTTACCCTGTTTTTTACAGTTCAATAAATATTTTCCTAAGCGCCACTTGCCAAACAAAAGAGTTTAGCCTCAGTGTTACTCCTCTGACAAATATCCTTATGGTGTTGCACATGTGAGCCATTGATAAACAAATTAAAATTCTGTCCCAGCTTAGAGCTCAGCTGGCCCATTTCATCTTGAGGTCTGGGTTTGTAAAGGTCTGGGTGTCTGTCATCCTCCCCTAACCTTGTCTTTGTCAAAGGGATACAAAAGCCTGTACGCTCGGGGCCTTACGATACTGATTAGTGTGAGTGACAAAGTGGAGTAGCAAGTCCACTCAGGCCTTCATAATAAATCTATCAAAGAGTAATAGAATTCCATCAATCCTGCATCATCCCCGAGGGTCGCTATGCTGGGATGGAAAGTGTGTTCCGTTGGGATTGTACAACTGTTATTATTCAATTACACTCTTTTCTTCCTAGTTAAAGACCATGATATCATTATCACTTAATGAATGCATATAATTGGATCTGGACTCTATGTTTGGCTGATGAATTCCACTCACTATTCATTCAGTCTCAGCTCATCTTCTGACCATTTATTATAGACTTTTGGCTGAAAACCATGATGACAAAGGGAATTTGAAATTAGCTGAGATTTCATTCAGTGCTCAGTTAGACACAAAGGCAAAATACAATTCTGATGGCTAAATGAGGCTGAGGCCATGGCCGCATGGAGAAGTTATGCCTAAGTTAATAGTTCCTAATTTGTATATAAAAATATATAGTTAACTGCAGAGATATTTTGCAAATGATTCTCATAACTTTGCAAAACAGACAATCTGAGATCTCTCCCTATCTTCCCTCTCCCCCTGCCCCCAAATATCCAAAAGGTAAATACTGTATTTTTAAGTTAATGCTTTATTTTCCAGCTTGGGCAAAATATTAGCTTCAAAGATGTCATCTGAGCCCATTATGCTCTTTAACTCAGCCGTACTAACCCAAACACCGTTTTATGATTAAATAACATTTAAATTTGACAAAGCAAAAGTGCTTTCAATACAGTATATTTATTACATCTACTATCAAGACCATCATTAAGTTTCATCAAACAGCGTGCCCCCAAAGGAAACTGGCCCTCCTATTCGTATTGTTGGGAGTAAATGTAGCAACCCTCCTTTGGATCACTGATGAACAGGCCACCTCATTAATCCTAGTTAGTAGGTGCTGCTGGGCATGTAGAGCAGCCAAATCCAGATGCTACCCACAGAGCCTCTCCAGGCAGTTAGGGAATCACAGAGTACCACCTCAAGCCTTCCATACATCACTTCAAATTAAATTTACATTAAGTGCTACTCCATCAGAGCTGAGAGAAGCTGACATCTTTGGAAAATGCAGATGATAATCCATTAAATCCTATTATATACATGTCTTCTAATTTTACTTAAGCTCATGCATACCAAAGTGTGAGTTTGTGTTAAAAATTAAAGACCCTTTTACTTGAACAAAAGACTTTATGAACTGTTGACTTTGGGAGAGTTTATTACAGGATCAGGCTATTCTGTCAAGACAAGTAGACTT
The DNA here is from genome assembly GCF_003597395.2 of Chelonoidis abingdonii. Classification (NCBI taxonomy): domain Eukaryota; kingdom Metazoa; phylum Chordata; order Testudines; family Testudinidae; genus Chelonoidis; species Chelonoidis abingdonii. Next base: position 18,248,035 of record NC_133775.1, read on the forward strand.
TTTTTTTTCCTTCTTTCTCTGTAAAATTTCTGGTTAATCATTTGTTCCAGGGATCTTTTTTCAAACGCATAATGTGTCTTTGCGACTTCCACCTCGAATTCTTTGTTCTCTCAAATAGGAAACAGCCTCTTCAGCTTAATCAAATGTTATGAATGAAACAGTAGGACACATATTGTCTCCTTTTGCAATTAAGAAAATATTTGCTGGCAGCTTCCAAACTGGCAACAGTAAGAAGATGCTATAAAATCATCACAGTGAAAAAAGCTAAAGATTTAATTACCCTTTACCACATATGTTAATCCCTTTATATGTCCTTAGTCCTTAGTCACAGTTACTTTTACTTTGATGAGACTCTTCTAATTTCATAGCAGTGATCTTATTATTTTTGATTCAAGATACTTAAATGTTTATATTTAAATACTGTATTTTATGCAGTACTGATTTACTTTTCTTGGAGAGATGAACTAAAACTGAAAAACATACAGAATTCAAATATAAACTGATTATTAAAATCAGATATTAGGCAATGAATGTTACAAAGAACAAAAAAGGCAGAAATAACACAGACACAATTAATTTAAAAGCTATTTCTCAAACCTTTCCAATTTTCATCACAGTTTGGATTCCAGGCACCAGATGTGCTTTAACTTTCAAGTCATTTGTTTATAAGTGTGCCACTGTATATGGCTGTCTTATAGTGCCAATAAAGTGGAATATGTATAACTATAATAATTCTTAGAATGTACAAAAACCTAAGTGAGGTCAACCCTTTAACTGGTGTCAATTGGCATGGCTCTATCTTTCAGCTGAACTGAAGTCAGTGGAGTTATGCTGATTTACCCAAGCTGCGTATCTGGTTCCCTGAGATTATTTTTCTGCTGAGGATGGAAGTGGCTAATGTTGACAGGTTGGAACTCAGGATGTTCCATTCTGTTTGCCCATTCTGGGCAGAATACATGTGTGCTGAGCTTAAATTTTACTTGGTGCCCAGAAGCTGTGGCATTAGGCAGCATATGAATCCATATTTAAATATGTTGATCAGTTAATTAAAAATTCAACTTTGCATTTGGCCTATTTTTCCACTAATTTAAAAATATCTCAAATAATCTCTTTGACCACGAGTCACTGAGGGCACAGATACTGAAGTGAACAGACACATTGCCAAGGTTTCTCCCAGGATATATGTGAAGTATCCTTTCATCTTCTCTTTACCGTAGATATAAAGTTCCTTTTTGGAATTTGTATTAGCTGCTCTAGTGACACTTTACTCACCAGCCAATCATCAGGGAGGGCAAATGGTTGCACCAAATCTTCCTTATAGATCACTAGGTAGAAAGTGCCAGAAAGGCAGATGTGATTCATTAATTCTTGAGACTAATGGGATTTAGGCACATAACTCCCCAAAATATAACTGGGTTCAAAAAATAAATAGATAAGTTCATGGAGGATTGGTCCATTACTGGCTGTTAGCCAAGATGGGCAGGGATACAATCACATGCTCTGGGTGTCCCTAAACCTCTGACTGCCAGACGCTGGGACTGAACAACAGTGGATGGATCATTCAGTGGCTTGCCTTGTTCTGTTCATTCCCTCTGAAGCATCTGGACCGGCCACTGTCAGAAGACAGGTATCAGAGGGGTAGCCATGTTAGTCTGGATCTGTAAAAGCAGCAGAGAATCCTGTGGCACCTTATAGACTAACAGACGTTTTGGAGCATGAGCTTTCGTGGGTGAATACCCACTTCGTCAGATGCATGTCGGAAGACAGGATATTGGATTAGATGTATCTTATTGGTCTGACCCAGTATGGCCATTCTTATGTTCTTATTAATGTTAATAGGAACTGCATATAAAAATTTCCACTAACTGAGATACTCACACACTCTGATTCCAAGCAACCAAGCTTACCAATACAGCTTGTACATTTCACACGGCAGCAGATAAGGGTCCTATCCTGCAAAGTTCCTGGGAGCTGGTGTGCAACCTCAACTCTCCTTAAAGACAAATGCTAGCATGTCAAGGCCTGATTCATCATACAATACAGCTCCAGCTTTCCAAATTTACCAAGCCTCAGCAGGACACGATGATGCTAACTCTGAAGAAGACCATCCTGTCCATGGGAAAGATCAATGTGCTATGGGAGACTGACAACCAAATTGCTCAAGAGACATGTGTTCTCTGCCTGGGTTCTACTGATCAGATTATTCATCCCTGCAGCCTGACAGTGAATTCATCTCGTGAGCTGGGGGAACTCCCCAGGAACCCTAGGGTATGGATAATGATAGTTCCAGAGCTGACCTGACATATGGGATGTTATTTTTTTTAATTCTCCTAGAGCTGAAGGAACTCTCAACCTCCAAAGAGTATGAAGGAGCCTCTCTCTTTCATTGTTGTTGTGTTGAAAGGATGTGGCTCCTACCTTCTGTCTCATGTTGTCAGTCTTGCTGCCCCCAGACCTGTTCTTGTCTGCTGAGCGCTCTCTCTGTTCTCCCTCTAATCCCTCTTCTGACCCCCAGTGCTTCATGCAATCCCTCATATCCCCTGCTCTTTGTTCCTAAGCCTCATTCCCTCTCTTTCCTGTACTGTTATTCAGTGCCATGTCTGGCTTAAGCAGGGGCAGCTCTAGGTATTTTGCCACCCCAAGCACAGCAGGCAGACTGCCTTCAGTGGCTTGCCTGAAGGAGGTCCCCGGTCCCGCAGATTCGGCGGCACGCCTGTGAGAGGTCCACCAAATCCGTGGGACCAGCGGACCCTCCGCAGGCATGCCACCGAAGGCAGCCTACCTGCCGCCCTCGCGGCAACCAGCAGAGCACCCCCAGTGGCTTGCTGCCCCAAGCACGTGCTTGGCGTGCTGGTGCCTGGAGCCGCCCCTGGGCTTAAGGCCTGATCCTGCAAACTCTCAGGAAAGTGAGTAGTCACTACTCATAAAAGTTGACAAATTGATCCTATTTGTGCAGCACCTTGGCAGACCCCTAGATTCTGGCGGCAGCCAAGACTATCCCAGTCCCCAGCATAAGTGAGAGCAGCCCAATGTACTGCTATAATTTATGGCTGCCTAAAATGCCCCCCCGCCCCTCCCACAGCAGCCCAGAATAGCTGGAGTTCAGTATGTTCTGACCTCACTTCCTATGTCCCCCATGTTCCCTCCTACCCTGGCAAACATCGAGCATATCCTTGTACAAGAGACTGGGGGGTGGGGCACTAGGGAGGCAGAAGAAGCTAGGACTATTCCACCTACTTGGAGCCTCCCAGGAAAGCACCCTACATCAGGGGTATTCCCAGGTGGCAGCTTCCACACAGTTATGGCTCCTTTACACTAACATAACTAGCATGCAAGGGCCAAAGCACAACCCAGAATTCAAAGAAATAATAATAAAATTTATTAGCATTATTATTGTTCACTAATAGAAATAGTTTCTGTGCTAGCATTTCTGAATCGAAACAACCAAGGCTAAGTCCTAGGCAGGACTTTATTGTCCTCTTGAAATGGGCATTAGCATTGGTCTAAAAACTCCTGCTCCAACCTAGTCATCTTCTATTTCTCTATTATTCTAAAAATAATACTTAATTTTCATTGATGCCCTTTCTAAGTGTAATTCATGGGTCTGTCTGTGTGTGGTACATGTCCCCATCTATGCCCAATCCACAGCCTGCAGTTATAGAGCCTGCTCTTTCAGTTTAAGCAATAGGAAGTCCTGTTTTTAGCTCTGGAAATCCCTGATACAATCCTTGGTGTATCAACCAGCAGCAGTCATTTGTGCCTTCCATTTGTACCGATGTTCACTACCATTTATCTGTATCAGATGAGTCAGGTTCTCTTCTCAGATACTCAAGTCTAATTCCATGGAATTCAATCCAGATTCACCTGACAGCCGTATCTTCTATTTGGCACCTTGTATATTTACATATACAGAAGAAACTTGGCTGATTGCAATTGTTGGGCTACTCATATGACTGGGCCCACTGAAATCTGTGTCCAGTTAGGACTCTGCATGAATAAATACTACTCAGTGGAATAAGGGTTTCAGAACTGGGTCTTTATAGGGGGCCCTAGGCATATAGGTCCCAACCCAGTAAAGCATTTAAGCACGTGTAATTTTAAGCAATGTGTAGTCTCATGGGTTGCATGAGTTAAAGTTGTGTACATGCTAAAGTGTAATGTCAGATCAGGGCCATAGGGATTTATAGCTCATGAATGTCATGCAGAAAAAAATTCAAAGCTGTGGAGCATTAATGTAATATGAGTCATATCAGTTTGCCTTTAAGAATACCAGGGATGGGGGCCTGGATGATCAGGCTGCAGCCATGTACAAATGCACAACCCAAGCCCTCATTGTGAGATCTACTAATGTGACCTCCACAACATGCTTGATCTCCACCAGTTCAGGACCTTAAGATATTTCCAGAATTGGGCAACTGACAAGTCATATTTTTCTTAACACAATGAGCAAAGATTAATTGTGCCTGCTAATCAGACCTACCTTTGTCTCTTTATGGTAATTTTCTGTTGCAGTCATGCAGGATATAACTCTTGGAAGTGTATAGAGTCCCCTAAAAATGAGGCAAAAGTCAATCCTTCCAAAGGAAATGTGTGTAACCTGAAAGCGCCCAGCAGCTGGGCCATGACCACAGTGCTCTTACGCCTAGCTCTGTGGGGACAGGGAACATCTTTTTGTGCCGTGTTTGTACAGAGCCTCGCACAATGGCTGCTGTGTCCTGCCCAACCTCTGTGAAAATGGACCTTTCTTTGGTCTGCTCTTTCTTTCTCCAGGCTTCTCTGCAGTGTTCACCCTCCAGGTCCTTTGTTGGTGTAGTTCTGGTTTGCAGGATCTCACTGAACATGTCATCCCAAGTCTTCTTCCTTCTCCTCCTTATCTTGCTCAGGTATTCTGCAAATGTGGAGGAGGAACCCCTTGCAACCTCAACGGCAGCAGCTGCAACTAAAATCCACAGTGGTACCATTGTCAGTATAGCCACAACGGAAAGCAAAAGTTAAGATTCTGAACTCTCTTCCCTTGCTCCCCTAAAGTTTTAAACAAGACATGGAAATTGACACTTTTGCTTCAGAGTGCTTGTGCACAGTCCCAGTCACAGCACCAGCCCTGATGAGTGCGGCCCGCCTGGGCATAGGCACCAACTTTTTCCGGCGCCAGTGGGTGCTTGTCCCCCACCCAACCCTGGCCCCGCCCTGACTCCACTCCTACCCCGGCTCCATTCCAACCCCTTCCCCAAAGTCTCTGCTCCAACTCCGCCCCTCCCTGCCCCTATTGGACCCCTTCCCCAAATCCACACCCCAGCTCCGCCTCTTCCCCAAAGGCGCCACGTTTCCCCCTCCTCCCTGCTCCCTTCCAGTGCTTGCACCACAAAACAGCTGTTTTGTGGGGTGGGATGTGCTGGGAGGTAGGGGGACAAATGAGGAAGGCATGCTCAGGGGAGGAGGCGGAGCAGAAGTGGAAGTGAGCAGGGCCGGGGAGCTGCGGGTGGGTGCACAGCACTGACCAATTTTTTCCCATGGGTGCTCCAGCCCTGGAGCACCCACGGAGTCGGTGTCTGTGCACTAGGGGTAAGGGAAATGAGGAAGGAATTGCTCAGTTGCAGGAACTGTGAGTGTAGGACAACAGCACTGAATATTGGCACCATTTCCCACAGGTGGTGGTGATTTTAGCTGATATCTCACTCCTGAGGGTCACAAAGGCACAGAGAGCACAGCTGCTGCTGGCATCCCAAAGCCACCTGGGCCCCTGTGCTGCTAGCCTGTGTGCTGCAATGGTGCTGGCAAATGTTATCACTGATTGGCATGGGAAAGTGTTCTACCATGCAGCTGCCATCCCTAGAAACCTTCCGAAGAGGACTGCAGAGTACATCCATGAAAGTTTCATTGAGATTTCTCAGGTGGTTTCAAGGGACAGCCCTGTGTACAAAAACAAACTGCTTCCCTGCCCAACCTCTTGCCCAACTCTACAGAGGAATGTACCTGCCAGGACTGTCTGGACTGAGGTGAAATCTCAAACAGGCCCTGGCTCACAGCATAGCTGGACCCCCATCCTCCTCTTCTTCCCACTCCACCTCTTTGGCCTTGATGTTAACACCAGGGACCTCTGACTGCAGCTCCTCAGAGATGTCCACAGTGGTCTATGAGGTGGTGGTGGGGTCTCCGCAAAGTATGGTATGCAGCTCTTCATAAAAGCAGCAGGTCTGTGGCTTGGCACTAAATGGACTGTTGGCCTCCCCAGTCCCTGGCCTTATGAGATGCCTGATGCAGTTCCTTGGCTTTCACGCAGCACTCCTGCTGGCCCTTGTCATATCCCTTCTCCTACATACCCCATATAATCTGCTCAGAGATATTCATGTTTCTCCATAGCTCTGCTTGCACAGCCTCTTCTCTCTATAGGCTCAGAAGATCCAAAATCTCCTGTCTATTCCAAGCCAGAGCACATCTGGCACATGTAGCTGGCATGGGCAGTTGGGCAGTTGCACACAACAATGTGGAGCTGCTAGGTGTGCTCGCCAGGCTGGACAATCAGGAAAAGGCATTTCAAAAATGTGCAGGGCTTTAAATGGGGGAGGGATCAGTGGAGTTCACAGTTGTCACTAGAGTAGTCAGTGTCAGGCATTGTGAGACAGCTGCTGGAGATCTGTTCGGGTCTACATGAGTAATGCAGTGGCTGCATTTGTGCTGTGTTGACCTCAGTATATTGCCCATGGCTCAGCACCATGCAGGGAGGTGGTGTGATTGTGTTGCTGCATAGGGGCAGATACATGGGTGGGATACAAATTTAAGGGCAGACACATGCATGAGTAGTTTGACACAAGGTGGCTTCCATTGACCTAACTTCATAGTGTAGACCAGGCCATAGTCCTGGCCCTCAGAAGTTTACAATCTAAATAGAGAAGACAGGGAAGGGAGGGAGGGAATTCAGAGGCATAGAGAAGTGAAGTGACTTGCCCAAAGTCACTCAGCAGATCACTTGCAGAACCAGAATTAGGACTCATTGAATTAATCCACTGACTGATCATACCGCCAAAAAGTAAAATTGGAAAGAATGATCAGGTTCAGCCATGGCCCATACTAGCAATAATAGAAACACTTAGTGCAAATACAATGCTTTATATGAGCTGTGCTGTGGCTAGATTGTGGGAGGGGTGTGCAGTCTGTGCCGCCATCCTTTGAATTGTCTTCACGGCAGGAATGATGGAAGGTAGGGGACTACCCCATAATACTGAATAAGGCTTCATGTAAATTTCCCTTATGAACATCTGATCAGTATTTATATGGGCATGAAGGGTTATTTATTTCCCTGTCTCCATGAATGATTTCTACACTACTCACCATTTTTATAACCCACCTGTTTGGGTTGTGAATTAGATGGTGAATGCACTCTGGCTGGCTCCTTTTCCAGCAAAGTAATTTTACACAAAGAGATGGATCTGAGGAAGGAGAAATATGTTAAGCATTTTTGCACAATCTTTCACCCTTTACATTTTCCTCCCTCCTTTCTTTTTCTATCCGTTGCTTCATCTCTCCGAGGGCTGGTGTGGGGAGGGTTATAATAACCTCCAAAAAATTGTGCTTATTCTGCAGAAGAAGCACCCTGTCTTTGTTTTGTAGATGTTAGAGATGGGCCTCACAATGCACATGATTCAGTAGTAATCAATATAAAGGGGATTCTTAAACGAGGCTGCTGGACCCAGAAGAACCCTGTGGTTCTCTCTGGCTCTCAATCTCCCAGAATGACTGTGCTAATGTCACCCTAAAGGTTCTCTCTACAACTTGGTCTGGACTAAGCAGTCATAGATTAGATTGATGACTACATTACTGATCCGAAACAAAAGCCCAGAATAGAACAGACCTACATTTGGGAACATTTGGTTCTGAATCCTGATCCCAGTCTCGTGACTTGTTTCTCTAAAACATGTTGAAGGCTGTTATAAGGAGGACGGTGGTCAATTGTTCTCCATATCCACTGATGACAGGACAAGAAGTAATGGGTCTTAATCTGCAGCAAGTAAGATTTAGGTTGGATATTAGGAAAAACTTTCTAACTACAAGGGTAGTTAAGCTCTCTAATGAGCTTCCAAGGGAGGATGTGGAATCCCCATCAATGGAGGTTTTTAAGAACAAGTTGGGCAAACACCCACCAGGAATGGTCTAGGACGTTTACTGGGTCCTGCCTCAGCTCAGACTCTGGACTTGACTTTTCAAGGTCACTTCCTGCCCTACATTTCTATAATTCTACAATAACAGGCTAAACTGAAGTTTGGAGATGGCTCCAGATTTGTACTTTACACATTATCCAAACACCATTTCCCCAACATGTCTCCTGTGGCAGACTAGCCTGTCCCATGACCGGGGTGTGTCTTAATGACATAGCCTGACCTTGAGTGAAGCGTATTACACCTGACTGATTTTGTACGGAATTGAAAACAAAGCTATGACCACACTCCTGGGGCCCTTTGCTTTCCCAATGTAGGCAGATTGAGGGAAGTTTAGGCTGAATGAGTGGCTATTTCCATCCTGTATGTGATCAAGAGACTTATTTAATATCCTGCTAATAATGATATTACATTTTAATGGGCCCGATGATGTACAAGTGACATCAATGGCAAAACTCAAGATGACTTCAGTGGGAACCGGAATGAGCCCTAGAGGTATGTTTAAGTGTTGGATTAAAATGTATTGCTTAGTTTTGTAAGGAGACTGGTATTTAGTTGCTTTACCTTTTTCAAACTGTTTCATTCTTATGTTCCCTTGGCTCTGAATCTTCTTCCCCCGGCTCCCTCCACCCCATCAACCCCTTAAGAAAAGACTGGGATTTATTCTTAAGAAGTGTTTCCAATAGACAATGCATCTTTTTTCACTAAAATGTCACTGAATTTTTCAGAGCTGGATTTTTGTGACTGACTAATATTCATTGATCTAGACCAGACCCTTTGTGGGTGTAAATTGCCCTAGCTCCATTGATGTTCTTATTAGGTTATTTTCAGAGCAAATGATTTACCTTGACGTATATCCAGAGACGCATTTGTACAATGTAGTCAGTGAATGAAAAGAAAATCTAAACAGATTAAAATACAGAGGTTTACAAGAGAGAAAAAAAGGCAACTATAGCAAACCTGCCATTGATATTTTCAGTGCAGTAAGTAAACTCCCTGTGTATTCAGCTTTCCTTGGGCTGCAACTAAAAAAACCCACTTTCATAAACAAAATATGTTGGAAGTAAAATAGGAGTGGAAACACTGCAGTAGGAATGCCTGGCTAGATTCTGGGCTGTACCTCCTGAGAGCCCAGGTGGTGAGGACAATCTGCATTGCTAGCTTCTATAGGAATAACTCTAGCTTATAGCAGCCTGTCCCAGGCTTCCTACAGGCTGTAATGCAGTCCAAGATCTCTGTAGCACTGAGCACTACAGCTACTTTGTCAGCCACAATTCTGTCCCCCTGCCCATACTGGGGCTTGTGAGGGTGGGCAACAGAGATCCATCTACATCACCAGGCCTGTGTTGCTTCTGAGCCAGGATACTTTCCCCTGAGCCTTGTGGCTCATTACAGCACCTCAATGTTACCTAGGGGGCCTGGATTGACCCACTCATTTTAAACAGCGACCACCGAAGTCACAACATTCCACTCTGTCACCAAAAAGGGAGCGAAGATCTAATTAAAATCTTGGTTTAACACATTGCATGTCACAGCATGAGGCCAATGTAAGTCACTGATGGACAATTCAATTTATATGCCAAAGACATTATCAATATTTCAAAGCTTATTTTTATGCAGTTCTTTTGCATGTGCTGATAACTATAACGGGTGGATGGTACCATATTGATCACTGGGGAATCTAAAACTATCTAGCAGCTTCCCAGGGGTGGTGGAGGCACTGGCTAACCTTGTATGTCAACATGAATTTTGAATATGGGGACAGGTGATGTTAATGCAACTCTCAAAGTCTTCAGTATTCGGATTTTTTTTTCTGCATTAGTAAAGCAGTCTTCACCAGCACCTAGTTACCAGGAACCTGTTGGATTTATAGTGCAGCGAGAGAATTACCTCACCACAGTCTGCTTATCTCAATGGTTCTGATGTTGCCTTTCCAGAGTCTACCATTTATGCTACTACCTTCTTTCTGGCATTGAAGTGGAGGGCACTGCACCCTAGGTTTTCTCTCATTCTCTGCTGCCTCACATATCTTGTACATTGGGGGGAAAAAAACAACCTGTGATGGGCAGAATATCAAGTATATCACATAAAGTTGCAACGGAATGCTGGAACATCAAAAGCATGGTGCTACCTGTGGAGGCAAAGGGGAGTTCAGATGGTCACTGTATTTCACAGCAATGCCCTTGCACACTGTTTGGAATTTTATTGTGATAGAGCAGATGGAATGCAAATCTTGCAGCTCCAAAACAACAGCCCTTGATGACTAGAACCAAGGGAGAATCTCCACTAGCTGTTAACTGCAGAGGGCTTATAACATACATTTCTTGTAATCAGGAGCTACATGTGCCCAAGTCACAGAGAATGGTAGTCTGTTCTCAGCTTCAGAAACTGCCTCTCTAATTCAAGCCGTTGAGGTTCCTGCTTTCAGTTGTCAAGTACCTAGTTCAGTCCTTGGTGTCAACAAAGATGGTGGCTGTCATAACATGCAGTTAGGTAATGCTGACTCTCTCCAGTAGAGGACAGTTACACATACGAACAAGCACTTAGCAGAGACATACGTCAATTTTCAAGAAAGAAAAAAACGCTCCCAAACTTTGGATCAAGACACTGAGGCTCATCCTCTTCTCTGTAATAAACTAAACCAATACCCTGAATTCTGGGGCATTTTGGAAAAGTTGGCTGTGTGGAAACTGTTGGCATGTTCCATGGTCTCTGCACAGGGGGAGGAACTGCTAGGGCAGGGTGGCCAGCCTGAGCTTGAGAAGGAATCAGAATTTACCAATGTGCATTGCCAAAGAGCCACAGTAACACATCAGCAGCCCCATCAGATCCTCCCTCCCTGCCCCCAGTATCTCCCACCCTCCAGAAGCACTGCCGATCAGCACCTAGCCTTCCATCCCTGTGCCTCTCGCCTGCCACGATCAGCTGTTTTGTGGTATGCAGAAGGCTTGGGGCGGGGAAGGGGAACAAAGGTGCAGCATTCTCAGGGGAAGGGGCGAGGACCTTGAGGGAAGGAGTTGAGTGGGGCCGGGACCTGTGGCAGAGCCAGGGGTTGACCAGTGAGCACCCTGTAGCATGTTGGAAAGTTGGTGCCTGTAGCACCAGTCCCAGAGTCGGCGCCTATGCAAACAGCTGCATATTAACCTCTGAAGAGCCGCATGTGGCTCCGGAGCCACAGGTTGGCCACCCCTGTTCTAGGACCAGATTCTCTACTCCACTGAAGTCATTTTGCACTGCATAAGCAGTGTGGCATGTTCTTAAAGCACCTAGAGACAGATAGTGGAACCCCCATACACATGGAAATTCTCCGCCAGCCACCCCTCACGTGTGACATAAGGAGAAGAAAGAGACAAGTGAGGGAAATCCAGTGGGTGGGACATGGGCTGGACAGGAATGGAGGGAGAATGGCAGAGCATCGACTTCTCCAATAGCTCCCTTCGCAGCAGGTGCCTGGTAGCCAAGGATCTGGGAGCATCCTGTGAATCCAATTTCTAAGAGGTCTGAGCAAAGCCCTTAGTATGTAAGAGTTTACATAGCAAATATATATTCTTCAGTACAGTATCGAATTACTACAGAAGAACTCTCCTAAGGGTTTTCCACAGTGGCTGTTGCTGCAACTTCCAAACATTTCCCAGAGAAATCCATGCAATCAAATGTCCAAATCTGAAGTGGGAATTTGAGGGGATCACAGCTTTCCTGACAAGGATGGGGCTGCCTTGTATCAGACAGAAAGACAAGGTGGGTGAGGTATTGGATCAATTTCCATTGGTGAAAACGACAAACTTTTGAGCTTACAAATAGCTCATCTTCTGGTAGTTCAGACAGGTCAATCTATCTGTAGGCTGCTATTTTGGGCAGGGATTTGACACATATGCACATACTTCTTCTGTACAGTTTAAGCACTTTTGATATGGTGACGTTCACTCCAGCGTAACTATTGTTCCTATAGTCATCACAGTGAAACTTTTCGAATTACAGACTAGAAAAAATCCCTTTCATTTGCTGGGAATCACTGAGGTCAGTTTTATGGGTTCCTTGTGGTATTTAAAGCATAACTGAAATGTATTTGTAAAATGATACAATCCCTTCATCGAGGTATAAAAACATATAAACAGCTCATTTAAAAAAATGTATTGAGAAAAGACAGTTGGGTAATGGTCAAAGCAGAGTCATGATCCTCAAGGCTTCTGGGCTGTGATCCCACCTCTGATTCTGACTTGCTGCATGACCTTGGACAAGTCATAAGCTTTATCTATACTCCGGTTGCCCCAGCATAGTTTGTTATGTAAAGGAGAAGGCCCAGGGAGCCCATCCTTCCCCTCACCACTCACCTTTGCAGGACCTAAGCAGACTGCTGAGGCCAGTGTAACCTTTGGGTGGGCTACAGTTGACTTCATTGCTCTTCTCCAATGTCTCAAAAAACAAAGTCCCATAAAAAAAAGCACCTGGAAACCCAGAATTCAGTCACTGAGGATTTTCAGCAAGATTGCATAGGGTCAAACTCACCACAATCAAGAACAAAAGGAATTAACTTAATTCTTAAGTACCAATTTTATAAAATCTTATAATAAAGAAACATAATAAATAATAATTTTTACAACATAACATGGCTACTTCATAAGCCACATACAGTATCCTCAGTTATACATAAACAAACAAAGAAAACAAATGAAATCTAAACAGGTCAGTCCCCACACAAACACAGTGAGAAGAAACTCAAAGTTCCCAAAAGCTTAGGTTGAGTTCACTTGCATCTCAGTTAGAGTCTTTGATCACCAAATATAGAATCATAGAATCATAGACTTTAAAGTCAGAGGGGATCGTTACGATCGTCTAGTCTGACCTCCTGCACAACGCAGGCCACAGAATCTCACCCACCCACTCGTATATCAAACCTCTAACCTATGTCTGAGCTATTGAAGTCCTCAAATCATGGTTTAAAGACTTCAAGGTGCAGAGAATCCTTCAGCAAGTGACCTGTGCCCCATGCTGCAGAGGAAGGCAAAAAATCCCCCAGGGACTTCTGCCAATCTGCCCTGGAGGAAAATTCCTTCCCAACCCCAAATATGGTGATCAGCTAAACCCTGAACATCTGAGCAAGGATCAACAGCCAGACACCCAGGAAAGAATTCTCTGTTGTAACTCAGATCCGCACCCCATCCAACATCTCATCAAGGCCATTGGACATATTTATCGCTAATAGTCAAAGATCAATTAATTGCCAAGATTAGACTATCCCATTATACCATCCCCTCCATAAACTTATTAAGCTTAGTCTTGAAAGCCAAATATGCCCCCACTGCTCCCCTTGGCAGGCTGTTCCAGAACTTCACTCCTCAGATGGTTAGAAACCTTTGTCTAATTTCAAGTCTAACTTCCTGATGGCCAGTTATATCCATTTGCTCTTGTGTCCACATTGTACTGATCTTAAATAATCCTCTCCTTCCCTGCTGTTTTATCCCTCTGATATATTATAGAGAGCATCATATTCTCCCCTCAGCCTGTATACTGTCTGCTGAATCAAAAGCAACATCTTTCCTTCATTTGGTTGTAGAAATCTTCAGATGGAATCCATGCAGACTATTCCTCTTCCTCTGCTGAAATCACTCAGTTTGCTATCAGCTAACCAATTAACCAGCACACAGTTAAATATATACAGTAAAAAGAAAGCTGTTACGAAGAAAAATACAAAACTAAGAATAGGAAAATAAAATGAGTTCCCATCACATTGAAATAAGAGAAGAGTTGGTGAATCATACTATTGAGACAATTTAATTAAACAGTTTGGCTAAAATCAACATTCAAGTATAACAATTCCCCTCCCAATTTCCCTAAACACAGCCAAGGTTGTCCCTTGGAGAGTTCACAATGTCACTAACCTGTTGCAAAAGGTTTCAGAGTTAGGGAAAACAGCCTGCTTCCTGCTCCTGTGGGCTCAACTTCTCCCAACCCACACAGAGCACGTGGCCTTTCGCAAAGCAGCTGCCTCTGACTGCTTGTCCTCCTGAGCCAGCAACAAGAACTATGAGCATTCCAAAACTACCACACCGTTCCAGAAACTTCTGAAGGGAGAGCTAATTGTGCATCTGCCCTAGCAAAAAGATCGCAGAACAATCAATTCTAATGCTCCTCCAATAGATCTTGTAAAGAGATTATCTACCATTAGGACATGGTGGGTTTACACTAGCACTGTCTTAATCGAGAGAGTTGAGGGCCCAACCCATGGCTGTGCCCCCGACATCTACTGCTTTCCTCCTCTCTAGTCTCCACAAGGAGCATCTGATGGAAGAGTGGGGGTTGGAAGTATTGCAGAGTAGGACCCGCTCTCTCCAAAACCAGTAAGAGTCTCAGTGCAGAGGAAGTGCCTTCCATAGGGCATCAGAAATTGGGAAACACCCCTCTGTCAGATGGAGTGTCTGGGACAGACAGCACCAGCAGATTTTCTTGTGCATGTAGGGAATCAGAAGGCATCCTCAAGTCCAGTCTTTACTCCAGGGCCTTGTACTCCAGAAAGCCCATTTATTACCAGCTACTGAAGGGATGCGGGATGGGTGAGTAGTGTGACCCAAAGCCCCCATAGTGGTCACGTCACACCTAGGGTGAAACATCTACTCTGTTCCTGTCTGAATTCCCTTGTGTGGACAAGGAGTCCAGCTTTCCTTGTGCATGCTTTCTGCTGCCTGTTGTGACAAAAGTGGAACTGGTTCTTAATGTTTCCTCTGAATACTGTGTGGAGGCCCAGTTTCTCCGGCCAGCACTTGTCTCCTGGCAACTAATGACCCGGGCTCTTCCCCCTGCAAGGGGATGCTAAGGTATGGGAGAACAAAGAGGTCAGTGACCTCCTGGCCCAGAAAGGAACTCAGCAGAGAAGGAGTGGCTGGAGGAGGTTTCAGTTGGGAGCTGGCTGGGGATGGAAGTGAGGGCAGAGGTGTTGTCTGGCTCGCTGAGCCCAAAATGGACCCGGCTGAGGGGTCCATTCTCTGTACCTACAAGCCTGTTTTAGAGCCATTTCCTGTCATCTAATAAATCTCGTATTTTACTGGCTGGCTAAGAGTCATGTCTGACCTGCGAAGTGGGGGTGCATGCAGGACTCTCTGGCTTCCCTAGGACCCCGCCTGGGGGGACTCGCTGTGGGAAGCTCACGGAGGGGCATATGCTGAATACTCCAAGGTCAGACCCAGGAAGGTGAAGCCGTGTGAGCTTCTTGCCCTGAAGACAGTCTGCTCCAAGGGAGAGGAGGCTCCCCACAGTCCTGACTGGCTTTGTGGGGAGCAGTTCCAGAGCATAGCCCAGGGACTTTGTGACACTTGGCTCCCCACTGCAGACAGGCAGGTCTGGGGTTCCACTAAGTCTGAGCCTTGTGTGGTCTCCTCAAGGCTCTTCAAGATTAATCCCATTGACTTTAGTTGGACTGAGCCCCCAGATATGGGCTACTGCAGTGACACTTGAGTTAGAACTTTTGCAATAATGATACAGGCTGCTTAGATCACTGGATTCTACCCTTAGGACTGCAGCAGCCATATATAGAGAACGGACCAAATTCACAGCTGTGTAAATTCACTGGGGCAGATCTTCTGCTGGTGTAAATCAGCAGTACTCCATTGATATCAAGAGAGCTACTTTAATTTAGACCTACTGAGGATCTGGCACAGTGACTTCAGCAGTGATTTTGGCCACATTAGTAGGCAAATTTTCAAACAAAAAAAATGAACAGACTAGTATTGGGAGAAAGTGAAAACAGCTCCCTCACTCTCCTGTCATAATAAGAAGTTTATATTAGATTTTTTTTTAATTTCCATGACAAAAGTAAGTTCATATTTCATACAAGCAAACTGCTGAATAGCTCTTTACCCATGATGTTCGCTGAAACCTTGTGCCATGGGCAGAGCAAGGCTGCTGTTTCCCCAGTATTTTCCCCAGCATGTGTTTGGGTTTTTGTTTCCCCTTGTTGCCTCTATTTTATTTATATTTTATCACTGAATAAGGCCAGAATTATCATAAACAAAGATGACATTTATTTTAATATTAAGCTTCTCACCAATATTTATCCTCCATGGAAAATTAAATTATTTGTGCATGTGACTAAAAGAAATGCAATGACATGTAATTAAAACCAACAAATAAGAGTCACATTCTATACAAGCGTAATTATGTTCATGTGGTATCACTGTAATTGAAAGACAGAAGACATTTCATTCTGTATTAAAAGAGAATTTCTTTCAGTGGGTTTCCTGGAGCTCATTAGATATTCCCTGGCCTATTCTCCTAAGTAATTAGATTTTAACAGGATTTTCAACAGATCAGAACAATCTCTGTGGGTGCCAATAGGAGACTGTCCCTCTGGCCTTACCAGCAGGGCAGGATGGATAACATCCAGACTTGGAGTTAATAGGACAATTACTGGCCTCTTTTAAATGAGTTACATTAATGCACTTAAACTAAATGGCTCTGTATATGATTAAATATTAACATCTGCAAAATATGAAATCATGATATGCAATCAAGTTTTGTTGTTTTAATTTCCCCAGCGTCGGATTTCAGTTGCGTATGTGAATTTGCATTGGATAGCATACGTTAAACTTTCAAAACACACATTAACAGTATCTGCGAATTGTTCTTTTGGAGGTACTCAGTTAAACATCTTAAAATAGCACAAGCTGAAAGGAATCGTAACAACAATGGTATAACAAAAAAGTCCTCTTTGATTGCCTCAGTGGGAAACTGGTCAAGAATCTCCTGTTTACTGAGTACAGAAATAGGGCCATTAAAGTCAGTGGCAGAATTCCTACAGACTTCCAAGGTGGGGGCAGGACCAGGCCTGCTTATTGTATGAGATGGTCAGTCTGAATATGTTTGCTGAATTTGTGACATTTGGAATAGATAGGATCATTTCACTGTCAATTTTAAGACATCTGGGCGCTATGCATAAAATTCAGGCCTTGCCGCTTTATGTGTAGTAAGTAGCCTGTATTCTACACATTGAATTGATACTATTTTGCAAGTATACCTAGAGACCAGTTCTTTGACTAGCACTAATTTTACTACCCCCTAATGCAGTGGCCTCACCATCCAAAGGATAGGTTGAATCAGAGCACAGTCCCATTTCTGGAATAGGGAAATGGGGCCCGATTACGCACTTGCTTAAGCCCACCATACTGAGCACCAGTCTTTAACACTAGCTTAGCTTTAAGCATGTGCTTAGCTCCCATTAGCTTCAAGATTAGCATATGCTTAAATGTTTTGCTGTATCAGGGTTCAAATGTACCCCAAATGTGACTTGGGCCTAAGTTCTCCAGAAGGTAAGAGGAAAAGGATCAGATCCGCAGCTGGTGTAAATCTGAGTTGCTTTGTTGCTATCAATGGAGCTATCCAGCTGAGGACTTGATCCTCATATTAAAACTAAAAAAAAGTCTAGTGGTTGTTTTTTGTTTTTCTTTTTTCTTTTTGTTCTGATTTGTTGTTTGTTTTTTTTTAACAGTTACCTGTTCAGCTACCTGTTAAACTGCAGGGAGGGTGAGAAATGGCATGAATAGACTTTGGGAGTCTTGACACTGCATAATACTTGCTTACTGACCATTTGCATGCACTATGATTTCCCAAGAAGCATTAATATATATAACTTACTGCAGCTGGATAGGAGATTTCTGCAAAGCAGCCCTGAGAAAAAGTGAACATTATACTTTACCGTGCCATCCCTCATAGGTCGAAAAGCTCCAGTTAAAAGCCACAATGCCACCATCTTCTCTACCTTTAAGACCATCCTCAAAACGCCTCTCTGCTGAATGCACATGGAAAACGTTTAGCCTGATAACAACCGGGCAGGTGATGGCTTGTGATCATCGCTACTGGTTGACTTAGAACTGAATGCATTTAATTACATTTGTTACTTTGAATCTCCTGTCATCTCCCCATTCATTTTTTGGAAAGGAAAGCTTATTGTCATGGAACCTGATGAGTTGGAACCTCAAATCTATTCTTCATATGTGGACAGCAGTGAGTCAGGTACCTGCATTAGAAAATGATTTATAATGTGTGCAAGAGTGGACTTCCCAGATTAGGAGGTGTGGGTTTTGGGAGCATGACCTGTTATATAGCGTTAATTTTATTACAGTCACACACAGCAAAGTGTGCTTCTAGCCAAAAGAGGTGGATAAATCTAAAGGAGGCTTTTTTGTTAACTACTGTACTCTATAGGCCAAATTTGGAGACCAATCAACAAAAACCACAATACTGCGTATGTCAATACCAGGGTGACAGCATGAAAAGGTATTCTTACAATGCAGAATATGTCTTTTTAAGCATGTTTGCAACTTATTCCAGGAAAGTCCAATTTTGTTCAGTTACATCAGTGCAAATCCAGCTCATCTGTATTGAAGTCAATGGAGCTACTCCATGTTTAACTGAGCAGATTTAACATTGGATTAGCTGAAGTTAGAATTTGGGCCCAAGAGTTCTAAGTAATTCTCAGTACATAATAATGGACTTACTAGCTCTGATTCAGCTGTCAGGTAAAGTCAGTGAAAGGAATCCCACTGACTTCTGTGGGAATTGGATCAGCCTCATTGTTTGAAGTTTATGTTTACAAGTGTACTGGAAAATATCTGCCAAAACCTACTTATGGAACACACCACCATGCAGACAGATACATAAGAGAGTGTGCACATAAGCGGATGGAGCAATCCAACTCATCCAGCAATAACACCAGGAATCCTGCTATTGTCAAAGGCGTTGTATGATTTGAGAGGGAGTTTTTGTTGGTGGTGGTTATGGTTCTGGGGTGTTTTGTTTTTATTCTCTCCCTTATAGAACCTAAGTCTGTCAAGGACTGCAAGAACAACAAGGACCCTGTACCCGCTGAACGTACGTCTACAGCTCAATCTGGATGCCAGGCAGTAATAACAACACTCTGCACTTATATAGCACTTTCTTTTCAAAGTGCTGTACAAATATGAATGAGTTAATCCTCACAACGCTGCGAGGTGGTAGGGAGGTGTTATTGCTTTCTTACAGATGGGGAAACTGAGGCAGAAGGGCTACATGATTTGTCCAGAGTCCCAAGAGTCTGCGGCAGAACCAGGATTAAAACCCAAGTTCCTGGCTCTCAGTTATGTGTTCAGTCTAATAGTGATTTTCCATCTTGATTTAAGATTTTCCCCCAAGCCACCATATCACGCAGGCCTTTGTGGCTACAAAAGATGGCAGGTGTGGAGTCATGGGATGAAATAATGGGATGGTTTTGGATGCTGTGGAGTAATGGATGTTGAACTAGTAGAGGCTGCTGCTGCTTCTGGTTGAAGTGGCTGCATTTTGTAATCAATTGCTTTAATTTTTTATATATTTATACACACACACACAATAAAAACTCACAGTGTAAATCCCCTGGGAACTATGATGCTGCTAGAGCTGGATACATTTTGTACAGAAAGACTTTCCCATTTTTTGTCAAAATTTTCTCCCCAGCTCTAGCCATGACCCAATCAGAATGGGAGTATGATGACCCACTTCTGGATCAAGTCTCATGGTTTGAGAGACTGTCCTGGCCCACATTGCCTCAGATGGTAGCTCTAAAGTGTCACCATCTGTTCTCCAGAAACAGTGGCACTAGAGCTTGACATGCAATACTGGCCTCCTGACAAATCTGAGGAAGAAACACAAAGATGCATGTGGTGCAAGAGCTAATGATGGCAGCTTTGGAACCGGCATGGAGAATGTTAGTGGAACAGCATTAGCGAGACAAGGTGAGTGAGGTGATATATTTTATTGGACCAACTTCTATTGGTGAAAAAGACAAGCTTTTGACCTACAAAGAATTCTTCCAAAGAAGCATGTCTCTCTCACCAACAGAAGTTGGTCCAATAAAAGATATTACCTCACCCACTCTGTCTCTTTAGTATCCTGGGACCTGCACAGCTACAACAATGTAACTACATGATAGCAATGGAAAGCCAATGAGGAATAGCACAGAGAAATGGAGAAGTGAATTTGGAAGTATGAAACAGATATAAATCTGGAGATGTTTCAGTCAATTATGCCGTTATTAACAACATATAGATTTGTACCTTTCCAGGAGCTATCAGAGGCAGGCTCCTCTGCTAAGCATTACTATAGGCTGTGCAGATAAGGCCCATAGTTAGGGTTACCTGACACTTCCCATTAGAAGACTCTACGTTGCCAAACTTTCATTTGGGGGATGCTGCAGATCCTTCGTTCCAGGACAAGTCACGCCTCAGAACTCCACGGAGTACAGAGGGAGAATGCCTGCTGTACTGTGCCATGGGGCAACACCAAGAATGAGCAGTTCCTTCACAGCAGCACAGGGCCTAGAGTTATGCCCCACCTTTGCATGGGAAGTAAAAGACAGATGACTCCCTACGCCTTCCCTCACTTCGGTCTCCTGGACAAAAGCCAGCCATCATGTAGCTAGCGCACACGCATTCCAGCTTTCCTGGGAAGGTCTCTCTGTTTCCTTTTATGATCAGGACAAATGTGGATTTTACAGTAACATAAGAGTGTTTTTATGAGGCTCACCCCTTGCAATGTGCAGATTTTATTAGAAACACGCCTTCCCCTCTGTCATTTATGGTAAATAATGTTTATTGATGTTCACTTCCTCCAGTGAAATAAAGTGTCAAACAGCACGTCAGTATTTGCCCATTTTCTTATCACATTTCATGTTCGGTGCTTTTTATGTTACATGCCCGATTAAAAATTTAAACACTGTCACCATCAGAGTTAAAATACGTTGCCAGAGCATCTCTAATTATGCTTACTTGTCTGCTCTGAGCAGAGACTGGCATTTCTGGGTCGAGATCTGGCTGTTGATATGCAGCGTAGGAAGTAGCTGCTCACTGAAAAACAGCTTCTCACTTTCACAAATATTGCATGGCATACAATGCAGAGCAGTTACTATGTAGATATTAATTACATTATGGTAATTGCTCTGTAATAAGGATTTCAACTTTCCCTCTATCTAAATGCAGACTTATCTACCATTCACACTCTGCTTGGAGTACAACTAACACTTCTTTTCTGCATGACACTTCAGTTTGAAAACAGTTTATTAATCTAGAGTAAAATGAGAACAGGCAACCCCCCTAGGATGAAATTCACACCTTTCCAAGGGAACAGGGTGACTAACGTGGTGCATTGGCTGGCCCTCAGTGTGTCCATTAAAGATGAAATTGTCATTAAAGGTGTAATTCACCCCTGTGCAAAGGCTCTGTGGTGATTTTCATAATGGCAAGAAGCACAAACACAATGTTCTTTCTCATCATTCGTGCAGGGAACAAACCTCTGTTCTGGCCTTTACAGTGGAAAGAAGAGTTTTGGGAAACAGGTATTCTTGTACCTTCCTTACCACTCCATGTAGATGTAACTAATGCAGTAACTGATTAGCACCAGTCTTACAACATCAGTAATATTCTTTTCTGGTGTTGCGTTGGCAGAGAGTGTGCACCTAGGAAGTGGGAGCAAGCCATGACACCTCCACAGTTTGGAAGTTCTCAGTCAGTGTTAAAGTCCTGGATAAAGTCATCCACACTGAAATCAGGTGGCCCTAGTTGTACAGACATTCACAGCAGCTTTGCAGGTTCTGGGTATAATCTCTCCAACAGAGGTTTCCATTTTTCTCCCCAAGAGAAAATCAAAAAGTTTAAAGATACCTTCATGTTTTCTCCCTTTTAAAAACAGATTTTAATTGTACCTACTTTATGGACAACTTGTCCAAAACCAAAACACGCATCTCCACTTACTAAAACCTCATCATCCAACTCTATGGACATATTTTCAGAGTGGTCTCAAAAACGGCACATGCTAGATTTCACGTATTTGAACATACTGATTTTACATTCAGTTTCTAGCTCATGCAGCAACTCAGAATTCTTTGCACAAGTTCCATATGAGCATGCTCAGTCAAGTAGAGAGATGACTAAGAACCTGATTTATAAGGACAAATACAGGTTCCACTCCCCACTATGAGCTTTTGCGCATATAAAAATGCCAAGCATGCTGTACATGCAGCGCTGGCTCTAGCAATTTCGCCGCCCCAAGCACGGCGGCACGCCGCAGGGGGCAGCTCTGCTGCTCGCTGGTCCCGCGGCTCCGGTGGACCTCCCGCAGGCTTCCCTGCGGGGGGTCCGGTGGTCACGTGGCTCTGGTGGACCTCCCGCAGGCTTGCCTGAGGATGCTCCACAGGAGCCGCGGGACCAGCAGACCCCCCGCAGGCACGCCTGCAAGAAGTCCACCGGAGCCACCTGCCGCCCTCCCGGCAACCGGCAGAGCGTCCCCCGCGGCATGCCGTCCCAAGCTCATGCTTGGCGCGCTGTGGCCTGAAGTCGGCCCTGTGTACATGTTTTGATGCTGAGCTGAGGCATCTATAGAAATGTGGACAGTTTAAAAAACTTACAATACAAGCGACACAATTTTCAAAATGGAAACACCCTAAATCTAATCAATAATGGCCCAATTTTCTAATTGAGTCAACAGTCAGCAGCTCTAGTTGTTGTTCTTGTGAGCTGATGGGTGACAGGTCCTTGTGAAAAATCTAGCCATAAGTTACCAATGAGTATAGAGGTTAGATATAATGATGTATGGATCAATAGTTCCCCAATACTTTAAGTATGTCCTTATTTGTGTTCTTCACAAAAAGTACCTGAAAAACTAGTTGCAGGGTCAAATCCAGACCTGTGTGAGCAAATATATCTCCACTGAAACTAATGGAGCTATACGAGGTCCAAATTTGACCACAACATGTATCATTTTTAAAGTCCAGTATGTTTCAAGACATTCTGTACTTCTAGTTTTGGGGAAATCCTATACCATCATTGTCAGAATTTTCTATGCATTTCTGTTTGCTGTCAGGAGGGTCATTTGCTGTCACTTGATGTTCACTGGAAAAGATTTATAAAGATCCTCTAAATGATCTAACAACCAGTTTTTAAAAAAATCTGTGGTGAAGTTCTGAAGATTTTGGCTCAACTTCTCATGGATTTCTATGGATTTTGTAAAGAATTTTTTGTAGGAAATTCATAATTTGTGGTTAATGGGTCCTGATTTTAAAGGAGGGAAAAACATATAATTACAGGGAATTTGTAAACAGCATGTATTTAAATGCTTTGCTGAATCTGAGCCATAAAAATAAAAAAGAGTAGGTGAAATTTTGAGCCTTCAGCTTCAGAAGCATCACTTTAAATAATTGTGATGGGGTCTTTATCCCACAAAGATGAACAAAATGTTAATAGCAGGCAGAGAAATCCATTAGTCCACCGGTTGCACCTGGGCTAGGCCAGGCAATTCATTATGAAACCCAGCTGAGGGAAGGGCGAGGTTGTGCTATAAACAGAGGAAACTTTGAGATGATCAGGGAGTTCAGGGAGAAACTCGGTAATTACTTTCCTGTAGTAGGGGCAAAGGGATCTGTAAGATTCTTGCAGGGCTAGGGAAGGACCCAGGAAAGAGAAGACTGAGAATGGTCTCATAGAAGTAAGACGCAAAGTATCAGGAAAGACTAACATTCAAACCTAGGAAGGCTGAAAGTGGTTGAAGTTTGTAGTTTTGATTTTGTGAGAACTCCAGGGAAGAGTCCTGTGAGCCACAGTCCTGAAGGAAGAGAAAAGTCTGGGACCCTGGCGAACCTGAGAGGAATGCAGGTAACATAGTGAACCCAGGAAGGGACTGTGGGAAAGGCCTGCTGACAAGCTGAGGTATGAAGAAGCTCAGGGAGGTAGCAGGGGGTAGGTCTAGATATTGCTCTTCTCTTGGTCCCTGAGCTGGAACCAAGAGGAGAGGGAGGCCAGGGGTTCCCCTACCAATCATGAGGGAAGGTGGTGTGCAAACCCCTCTGAAATAAGAAGAATCAGGAGCCTTGAAAGCTCTGCAACAACAGGGTGAAAGGACCATGAGGCTCAGAGTCGGGGGCCAAAACCAGATATAACGACATTCTCTCACTTGGAAGTGGTGAAAACAAAATGTGACCTGGCAGGGGGCTAAGTCACAAGAAAGAGCAGACCTAGCGTCCCTGGGGGGCATTAGAGGAGGAAAACCTGCTGTGCCATACCCAGCCCCTAGGGGCATGCCGAAGGTGAGTCTACTCTTCCATGGTATCCTTTTACCTTTGAATATGAGGCCTTATAATTATGAATATTTTAATGGTGTGTTTAACAAAGAGATGCCAAAGCACATGTATACTCCTGGTCTGAAGTGGTACATCAGCTTTGTGCTGAAGCTTTGCACGGAGCTGAATTTCACCCATTGAGAAGATAATACACCCTAATGGTTTTATTTATTTTGTCAATGTCCTGAAATTATTGGCTCTATTTTGGTTGGTTGTAGCTTTTTGTTTCTTTAAATTTTCAATCGACTTTCACAAGTTTGTTTTTCCTGTGAATTGTCCATTTAGCTTCTATTGCCTTTGTTGGGACCATGATCTGGCCTTCCATTAGTGGTATTCTGTCCATTGATACCCCATATTAAACATTACACCAGAGAGTTCTCATTAAGAGATATATCTGAATGCAGAGTTCACATACAGGTACTAGTATTTTACCTGACTCTACGAGTCAATTACCTGAGCCTTCATCCATAATTTATAGTTTATATTGTGTGTGACACAAAACAGGATATTATGGATAGGATCAGACATAATTTTTGCTATTCTGCCATCTAGTACTGGAAGTGCACAAGAGGCAATGGAATAAAGATGGCTGACTGGCAAGCAATATCTGCCCTAGAATCACAAGTGTTACAGCTTCAGCACAATAATCCGTGGGAAATTCACAGGAGAATTGCTTCAACACTATTTGCTTATGAGGCTTTTCCTGTTGCTGCCAATACTGTGGCCCAGAAAGTTGTCTGAACAACAGCTGCTTCTTGTGACAAAGGGAAATGGATTGCCAAGTGCCAAGATAAAGACTGGCACAACTTTCCCGTGTCAGAATGGAACAGCAGCAGTGATAAAAGCACAATAAACTGATGGAATTTTTACAGACACCTCCAGAAAAAAAAATCAGTCAAGACAAGGGGTGGAATTTTCACATGCACTTGGTCCCATTTTTCAAAAGTGGTGTAAGCTCTAAGGAGCCTGTGTCCTATTGAAAGTCAGTGGCTGTTAGGCTCCTAAGTCACTTAGGTGTTCTTGAAAATGTAACCCAAGATTCTGGGCTCTGTCTTTAGAACAAAGGAAAGTGTTACCATTAATGTGCAATAGCTGCTATAAATGTTTGTTCAAACAAAAAGAAAAGTGAGAAAAGAAAATGCACAGTATGTGCCCAGTGTTAATGGAAAACCTATTTACTCCATCAGTTTTGGAAAACTTATTGAAGAACAGTTCATCCATGTGAAAATATTAGCCGTGTAATTTTATCAAGGTCAGCGAGACTCCGAGATTTGCTGAGAAATCACCTTCATTTCACCAAGTAAATAAGACTCGGTTTTCAAAGAAGCCTATCTGAGAAGGCACTCCCTAACACAGTTAAATTGTGAATACAGCACATATGTTCCATATCATATCATTTACAGCACACTTCAGCATAGACATAATACTTTGTAACAAACTACAATACCATTCACAAAATGCATTTAAATAGCATAGTTTAGTTCATTAAATCCAGTCATTTACAGTAAATCAAAATCATCACAGGAATTGAAGAGAGTACACTGTTGTTTGTTTGAATAGTTAAGCTAGGTAAGTCAATTTCTTTTTGAAGGTCAAGGACACAGTTGTTTCCATTTTCTGTTATAAAAAAGATACAGCCTGTGTCATGAGATAATTTAGTATCATCTGAATGTGATCAATTCTGTTTTCCCCCCTGGTTGTTCCATATTATATAACTGACATGCCTAAAATACATCGATGTCAAGAAAACACTTTGCATATAACATTATCAAATTAGACTTCACTTTCTTTCACAGATTGAATGGATGTGTGGCACCAGTTTTTAAAAAAGGATTTGCTCTTGCAAATCTGCAGCATATTACTTGAAGCAAAGATGTATGTTTTCGCCTAGTCCAGCCATCAATTGCTTGGCCTTTGGAAATATTATTATAAAAGCAAAGTGGATTTTTTTTTGCCTTCCTATGAGATTCTGGCTCTTTCAGCCCGAGGGGGGCACTGTATCTGAGAGTGCATGGTATATGTGCATGCACAAAGAGGCCTTACTTCAGCTAGAGACCAAGGGAGAATTCTAGCTGAATCAGCCAGAATTGCTTTTGAGGGGCCTCAGAGAAACTTCTGCCACTGCCATAGCCCTGCTCCCCTAGGAGTGGGTGCAGTACGTATTGCCCTTCACAGCAGCTCAGCTCTGCTGGGGACGTGGAGGCAGGGACAGGACCACAGCCTTATCCTCTCCACATCTTCCTTCTCCCTTTTTCAGGCAGTTAGACCCACTAGGGCTGTAGCAGGGTACAGGGCCTTCTCTGCTCTGTAGAATTGTAGTTGCAATGAAGAGCCATTCACCATGCCCGCTAGAATTCTCATAGTGGAGAAAATGGAGTCATAATTTAGGATTTCTCATTGATAGAGTATCTATCTGAGCATCCACAAAGCTAATTAATGAAGCCCCATAATATCCCTATGAGGTAGGGAAGGGTGTCTTTTTCTACATGGGATAATTGTGACAGACTGAGTGACTTGTTCAAGGTCTAAAGAAGAGCTCTGTGAAGCTCGAAAGCTTGTCTCTCTCACCAATAGAAGTAGGTCCAATAGAAGATATTACCTCACCCACCTTGTCTCTCTGTTCAATGTCACACAGGCAGTCTGTGTCAGAGGCAGGAATATAAATAGCCTAGATTGCCTGGCTCCTAGGCTTGTGCCTTAACTGGAAAACCATCTGTCCTTCCTCCTATCAATGGGGTATACACTTATCTGCCCTGCAATCAGGGCCAGCTTTAGGAAGTGCGGGGCCCAATTTGTACCGTTTCAGAAGGCCCTGGCAGGGATAACTTAAAAAAAAAATGTAAAAAAAACCATGCAGGGCTTGTACTCACTGGGCGGAGCTCCAAGTCTTCAGTGACACTTTGGTGGTGGGTCCTTCACTCACTCCAGATCTTCGGCGGCACTGAAGGACCTGCCACCAAAGTGCCGCTGAAGAACCGGAGCGCCTCCAAGTGAGTAAAAATTAAAAAGGTGCATCTAGCCAGGGAAGGGATTCTCACTGGGTGCCGGGCCCTCTTAGGCGAGGGGCCCAATTCGGGGGAATTGGTGGAATAGGCCTAAAGCTGGCCCTGCCTGCAATAATCTAAGGCCATGTCTACATTAGCAAGTTTACAGTGGCACTGTAAGACTTCGTGTAGCCATTGGAGGGCCCTCTCCTGACAATATAATAAAAACACCTATGTCAACAGGAGAATATCTCTGTGCACACAAGAACTTATGCCAGCAAAATTTGTGTTGCTCAGGGGAGTGTTTTTTTCACATCCCTGAGTGACATAAGTTTTGCCAACATAAGTGGAAGTGTAGATAAGGCCTAATTGAAACACCCACAAGCCACACTTCCTGAAATCTACATTGACACAGAGCAGGTAAAGGAAGCAATTTGCATTAAAAATGATTCAAACAGGAGTAGCAAAGGTGTGTACACTATATTAACACCCCTGAAGAGGCGCTAATGGATCACTCCTTTTGCATTTCATTTAGGCTTAAGCAGGAACTGGTTGGCTTCATGGAATGGTATGGGAGAACCTGAGACACGTTACTTATGCTAATGCTTTGGTGCTGACACTTCTGATCTCCCACAGGCTACATCTACATCTCGTCAGCTGGCCACAGAAGTCCAAGTGAGGACCACAAAAATTGGATTTGAAAATACACTCAACTTCCAACCCTATCACTTCGGCTGCCCACTCTCTGAACACTTATAGAGTGGGGAATTGAGCACTGGCACAGGAGCAGATTAGAGCATTCCCTAGTCTGTTTATGTGATTCAGGCAGAACAGAGCAACCAGCACCTAGCCATGACCGTTGACACCTCTCCAGGAGAGAGGAATATCTACCCAAGGTGCATACAGGATGGGACAATTAGGTCCCAAACAAATCTGAATTACACTAGACACCGTGAGTTGCCTGCTGACATGGTTATACAACAAGGAGCTAGCAGCAGAAAATGTGCTTGAGACAAATAACCTTCCCCATCTTACAGGACACTGGGGTGAGAAGCTGTGAGCATGCACAAAGAACACAGATGGCAACTATACTCCTTTGTAATAGACACTACAACCACAGCTGTCCTGGGATTGACAGCTTGGAAGGAAGTGGGCCTGGTACAGATTATCCTGGGTATTGATGAAGTACCAACAGGCCTCACCAAGGTAGAAATGCTAACGTCTTTAGAGGGCTGGGTTGCTTGCCAGAGGTCAGCACCATAAAAGTTCAGCCTGAGCACAGCTAGTAATCCACCCTCCTTGCAAGATTCAACTGTGCTGAAAGAAAGGACTTTGCAGGAGCTGCAGCAGATGGAATAAGGAGTGGTTAGTGGTAAAAGGGACAAAGATGAGTCAGAAAGGAACTGATCATAAAATAGCCTGGACCATTCCTCAACAAATGATCCTTCAGCCCAGTGCATCACAGGCCGGACTGCAAGCAGTTCTACAGGCTGGCAAATCGGGCTGCAGCCAAGCACAATGCACTGTGAAGAGATTGGGAAGGAAATGTCTAGGCCATGGGAGTTTGTGAAGTTATATTTATGTGCATTTCTAATGCACTCATCAGTAGGAAATCTGGGCACCACTAGATATTAGTTCTGTGCAGGGCCAGTGCAAGGATATTTTGCACCCTAGGTGCAACTTCCACCTTGCGCCCCTCCCTTCCCCTTGACCCCTCGTCCCCCGCCCCGCCCCACCCCAACTCTCTCCCTGCCCCATTGGATCCCCCCACATATCCCACCCTGGCCCACCTCTGCCCCAAGCACACGCATTCCTCTTCCTCCCTGGCCCCTCGTGCCCCCTGGCCCCACCCCAGCCCCACCCAACTCTGCCTCCTCACCAATTGGATCCCTCCCCAAATCCCCACCCTGGGCCTGCCTCTTCTCCAAATGTGAATCAGCTGTTTTGTGGTGCAAGTGTTGGGAGGGAAGGGGGAGAAGCAGGAGACGGCGGCACACTCGGTGAGGAGGTGGAGGCAAGCTGGGGCAGGGTGGAGTGGGCAGCTGCTGGAGTCGGCGCCACTTTTTGATGTCCCCAAATCTTGGCTCCCTAGGCAGCCGCCTAGTTTGCCTAATGGTTACTCTGGCCCTGGTTCTGTGCAGAAAGGATTTTGGTTGGGGAAACAGGCACAAGGCATAAGAACACATATCAGAAAAGTCTCTAACATCAGCCCCACCTCACTCCAGAGGATAATAATGAAACTGTCCAAATTCAAGCTTAGCAAAAAGTCACATAGATGAATGGTTCCAAAGGTATGTCCCTGCTGAGTGGACCCTTACCACCCACAGATGCACCACTTCTCCACCTACCTTATTTTACAGTAACACTGGTTGAATGAAGGAGCGGTGCCAGGGTTTCTGGCATCCTAGGCAGAATTCGGAGGGTGGCATTTTGTGCTGTCCCCACGGGGCGCGCGGGAGTTTACGGTTCCACTGCCATCGCACTGCCGAAGAAGGACCCTCTGCCAAAATGGCGCAGGCGACAGCAGCAGTTATTGAGCTGCTCAGTTGCCTGCTGCTGTTTTCTGCGGCATGGCGGCAGAAGGTCTTTCTTTGGCAGTGCGACGGGAGCAGAACTGGAAGCTCTCATGAGCCCCGTGGGGAGCGCACAAAATGCTGCCCCCTGAATCCTGCCGCCCTAGGCAACCACCAAGGGTCACCTAATGGAAGCGCCGGCCCTGGATGAATGCCACTCAGGGCTGGTACAACCCATTAGGCGACCTAGGCAACTGCCCAGGGTGCTAGCATTTGGGGGGGCAGCATTTTGGGTCCTTTAGTGGCGACCGCAGTGGCTGGATCTTCGGCTTCCCCAGTCATTGTCGGCATTTAGGCGGAGGAAGCTTGGGCAAGGGGGTGTGGGAAGGGCCACCTGCAGCAAATAAGGGGGGGACAGTACACAGGGTAATCACTCCCTGGCCCAGCTCACCTCTGCTCCACCTCCTCCCCAAGCACGTCGTCGCCACTTCACTTCTCCTGCCACCCAGGCTTGCGGCACCAATCCTGGGCCGGGGGGAGCTGCCGCCGGGGGGGAGATGCCTCAGGGCAGAGAGGGGGAGCTGCTCCGGGGGGGGGGACGCCTCAGGGAGTGAAACATCCTTGCACCCGCCCTGATGCCGCTAATAGTTTGCACCAACATGAGTGTCCACTCTTCATGGAGAAGTGAACTTTAATGGCAGTTTGCATCTCAGGAACTGAATTGATTTCATTGGGATTAGTCATCTGAGCAAAGTTAAGCACAGGTTTAAGTGTCTGCAGGACTAAGGCCTTAGTTATATCACATACAGAAAATCAGCTTATCACTAAACTTCATGCCGACTAATGGGCCTTGAAGCCTGCTTCACATCGTCCACTGATGCCACTATCAGACACAGTATTTGAACAGTTCATATTGCCAACTCCAACAGTTCAAAAATCATGTCAGGTCCCAAAAAAGTTATGAAATCAGTATAGCTATCGTAAGATTTGTCTTTAAAAAAATTCTGTTTTGCTTTTTTCCTTTGGCTTTCTTGATTTTCAGCCTTTAGAATTTGCATGTTCCAGCTTTTTGCCACAAACACAAGATCTAGAAACTTACTTTAAAAAATAAGTGGCAGCTAAGAGTGGATCTAAGACTAAGGGAAGAGAGGACATAACTGTCTGCAAGTATTTGGACATATGAGCAGCAGAACAGCAGAAAAATTGTGTAGAATGATACAAGTGGAGATCATTAGAAGTAAATGGATAAAATCAAGCAATGGAACAGTTACGGTGAATCTCAGGGGTGCAGAAGTGTACACTAGGAGCCTTCCTAAAGGAAAGCTCTATTAGATGGGGTATAGTTTTCCCCAGGAAAGTGGTGGGAGTCCAGAACATTAAAGTTATAGTGGATGAAGCACAAGAAATAGTAGGGGAAAATCCTGCACTGGCAAGATGACTTAACTAATCTATTTTATCTCCATCTTATGTAGTTCATTGCAGTGAAAGTCGGCCTGTTGTCAGGAGCAGGAGTGGGGGACTGGCTGTAACTTGCTCCAAGGTGGATACTGACATGCCTAATCTAGGAACACTTACAAAAAGAGAGATTTTGAGTGGGATTTTCAAAAGCACTAAATGTTGGCCTTACTCTGCCACCATTAAAGTGTATGGAAGTGTTACTTCTGACTTCAATAGGAGCAGAGTTTGATCCACAGTAATAATTCCTGGCTGTTTTCGTCAGTAGCTCTCAAAGTGCTTTACAAAGGTAGTCAGTGTCATTATCCTCATTATACAGATGGGGAAATGGAGGCACAGAGAGGGGAAGTGACTTGCCCAATGACACCCAGCAGGCCCGTGGCAAAGCTGGGTATAGAATCCAGTTCTCCCATGTCCAAGTCCAGTGCTGAGAGCTTTTGAAAATCCCACAAAGACATTAATCCTCTCTCTGAAGTTAAGAATCCCTTTAGCAATAGTCATGCATCTGGCAAAGTGGATATTCACCCACGAAAGCTCATGCTCCAATACGTCTGTTAGTCTATAGGGTGCCACAGGACTCTTTGCTGCGTTTAGCAATAGACTGTGTCATCTCAAGAGCCTATATCTCTAATAGGTTTTCATTACCTATCAGATGGCTGTTGCTATGTTCTATCAGATGGACACATCACTGCAAGAGAGTTTTTAAGATGGGTTATGTTTGTTGGTCGTAGTTTATTATTATTTTAAAACCACAAAGATAATTTACCTCCAACAACAGCATTTCAGATTTGAGACTAACTGTAAAGCAATGAAATCCAGAGTTCAGATGGAAAATTCTAGCCTGAATTGACATAATGGGTTGACTTTTTTCACCTAGGTCCTAAATTAAGGCCATAGCATTGGCCCAGAATTTTAACTTTAATTCTGAACGTCCTTGTTTTTATGAGCTTCAGACAGACTCTTCAGGTCATTTAATTGTAGGGAGGTGGTGGGGGGTTAGCCGAATATTTACAAAGGGCCTTATTCACAAAGTAGCAGAGACCACTTTTTGTTACTTCCCCCATCACCCCGGAAGCAACTAAACAGTGACACTTAGAGAAACTGGCATATCAGACACACTCCAGATGTCCCCTGCAGCAACCATTTCCTGTTATCATCAAATCTGCATTTCCAGTGATTCCTATGACAGTAAAATCACCCTCCCTGGCTCCCTTCTCTAATCAAGCTTAGAAAGACAGAGGCTTCAGAATGGAGGATACTAAAAATCATCTGTGCAACATTGTTCTATTTAGTTGTACTTCTAAAGAGATTTTGTATTTAAGTACTCAAAAAAAAATTAAGTAACAGGGATCTGATCTAAACCCATCAAAATAAGAAAATTCAAGATTCACTAATGAAAACGCAGACTCTCTTTCACCCTTTCTGCTCTTCCCTCCACTTTCAGAGTGGGGAGTAGAGGACATAGGAGGAGTATTCTGCTCTCCAGCAGTCCAGGGCCATTCCAACAAGAACAAGTTAGAGCTGCCTCAGAGCGGCTCTAACTTACACTGAGACTTGAATTGGCACCTGGCTACCTCCAGGGAGGTGAAAATGTGCCCAAAATCTTACCCCAAGTTGTGACAAGTGTAGTGCAGAAGTACGAGGATCTGACTTTACAATGTTAATTATACTGGAGTACATTGGAACTTGTGCCAGATCAGCACAAATCAGCAGCCTGGGAACTCTGGGTGAATTGGGGCTGAAATTGAAAGTACTAATATAAGATTAACTCCAAGATCAAAGAGCCAAAAAATAATCTCTCCTGGGTGTTGAAGCTTTTTGCAACAATTGCCTTTAAGAGAAACAGTGTACAAAAGGATAGGATACCTGGGTCACCTAAAACCTTCTACAAAGCTTGTTTTTGGAAGTCTTCAGCTATCTATAGGTGAACTATTACCTTTAAATTACACACCATGACACCAAACTTTCTTACAACTACTGTGAACATTGGTTTTTGCCTGCTACCTGTTTTCCAGCCTCAAACCTTCACTATGGTTTTCACCCTTCTTATCAAAATGTGCTGATCTTTACCATAATTACATTTACATGTGCTAGTTATTTTTTGGTCTCCAGCACATAACCTAAAACATTTTCAGCAGAATCCTCCCACAATGATGGAAGAAGAGACCAATAAATAAGATTATTATAGCTAGGCAAATACTCTGCATGGAAATGGCTATGAATATTTGCGCAAACTAAAAACTGATGTTCCCTTCTGGGGACTGTAAATATTCTAGGAAACAGGTTTTGGGGCAGGAAAACTCATGTAAACAAGGAATTTGGAGCAAATATTAGAAATTATTTGCATACAAGGAATTTTTAACACATACATGAGGCATTCACTTTGGAAATCTTATTATAAAATGTACTCATCTAAGCAGGAATGAGAAACAAGAGCCTGTGATCTGTGTTTCCAATAAAGACTCACCATATTAACTCAAATTTTGAGTTTCTAGTATCGAATAGTCACAATCAACCACGTGTGAATTCATTTAAGATTAAGAAGTATTTACATGATTTTGAATGGCACATACACTCATGTAAATCACAATCTACTTGCAGGTAATTTGCAAACAGAAGAGGCTAAATTCATGAAATAAATTATTCCCTACAGATTATTCACTCAGCACCAGAAACTACATACAAGAGATTGAAACATTTGTCCCTGTCATAGGGAGGGATGAAAATAAGCACTAATAATGCAAAATCTGGCCAAAAGGGAGCAGAAAGGGAGAGGCAGCTGTTCTATTGAGGATTATTTTAGGGTCAAATTCTGGATCAGTAGCTCAGGCACAGCTCCTATTGTCATGGACGGCCATTGCACACGGGGATCTGACATCTGTATTTGGCTCTTGGGAATTGTGGGCCAGATTCTGCTTTCCTTGAAAACCAATGACAAACTCTCTCTGACTCCAATGGGAACAGGAACATAATATGCACATTAGCCTATCTTCTTTCAAATTTCCCTCTATTGCTGCTACAGGCTCGGCTTCAACAATAGTAGCAATGGTGGAGCCTGCTGGTTTAGACATAGATCCAGTGAGCTCCCTCATTTTAAGCACTGTATCTTTTAATCCTGTTAAGAATAGGCCCTCAGGGCCTTGTCTACATTAGGGCTCCCCACAGAAGCTGCTGCCAGGAGTAGCAACGATGGGAAATCTTAGTAAAAATGTCTTAGTGTAAGTCTTCACTACCGGCCGTATCGGCAGATAGCAATCGATTTCTCGGGGATCGATATATCGTGTCTCATCTAGACGTGATATATTGATCCCCAAACGCGCTCCTGTTGACTCCGGAACTCCATCAATGCGAATGGCGGTAGTGGAGTTGACAGGGGAGCCTTGGAAGTCGATCCCGCGCCGTGAGGACGGTAGGTAACGTGATCTAAGATACCTTAGATCAATCCCCTCTCCTAGTGTAGACCAGCCCATAGTGTGAATGGGACACTTCTTCAAAGATGGAGAAATATTTCCAATTCCGTAGGCAAATACAGGTGCCCATCAACTTGTTCACTTACATGGAGTGGAAACATCGGTGTTTAATTTGTGCCAGGTCTGAGCCCCGGCACCTCTAGGCTTAGCAGTTTATAGTCTTGGCACCTCTGGGCTTGCTGCAGCTGTTATGAATGTAAAAAAATTGCTTGAGCCCCAGCACCTCTTTCATTACAAATTAAGCACTGGGGAACACCATCTTCCCTGCACTGTCAGATGCTCAAGTCTTCTCTCTCTTGATATAGGGTGTGATTTATTCTCCCTGCTCCATTCAGTCCTTGGTCCTTCCATGGAGACTGCCAGCAGAGGTGGCAATTCTGGTGGTGGTTTTGTGATGTAGATCCTTGCCGTGGACTGACTTGGGCATATGTGGATCAAGGCCCTATGGGAATCATTCCTGCTCTACACTGCAATGTAGTCACTTGCAAACAGAAATCATTGGGCCATCAGGTCCCATCATGTGAGGTGAGGAGCACCCGCAACTCAATGGAACTTGCTATGCTGGCCAGGGCCGGCTCTAAGCACCAGCATTCCAAGCATGTGCTTGGGGTGGCCCTTTTCAAGGGGCGGCATTCCGGCTTTTTTTTTTTTTTTTGCTTGTGGCAGCAAAAAACCTGGAGCCAGCCTTGGTGCTGGGAAGCGCTCAGCACTCGCAGGGTCAGGCCCACAGACAGGATAAAAACGTTGCTCCTGCAATTAACAAAGATTCTTTTTTTTGCTCCAGGGAAAGAATCTGCATGGTTGAACAGCTCATTATTATTAATGTTATTTATTAAAAATTAGATTTATTTAGCATCACCTCCTGACAACACAGCTATCACTTCAACACTATTCAAACTACCTCTAATTTCCATAATTCATCTCTATATGGAAAACAAATATTGGCCGGCTGGAATTATTTATTATCTGTATTACTGAAGGGCCTCGTGGCCCCAATCATGGATCAAGGTCTCGTTGTGCTAGGTGTTGCACAAAAACAAAACAAAAGGACCGTCCCTGCCCAATGAGCTTAGACTTGGCTGTAAAAGATTAACCTAAATTGACATGTCAAATTTCCCAGAGTTAAGTCGACATGGAGTCAAATCCTGACCCCTCTTATGTTGGTGTTGAAGGACCAGAAAAGAAAACCAGTGCAATTCCCCTTTGGAGGGCCAGGAGCACAAGCAGGAGGTCCACATAGCATAGCTCCATATAGGTTTCTTCTGCACTGCTGTGAACCATGGGTTTGGAGGCAGTCTGGGTTAACCTGGCGAGAAATGATAATGGGAAAAGGGATGGAGGCGATGGATCCATGACAATGCCCCCCTCGCCCCGGACACTGAATGCATCCATTCAAGTTGTTATGAATTTAAAATCTCAGCCTAAAGCGGTATTAATATATTGCATTGGGAGTTTTGCTAGAATAAGGACTGTAAGACTGAGTGCATAGCTGCCTGCACTGTGCATGTGACAAATCAGCACCCAAACAAATGTTTAATAAAGCAATAAACCTGTTGAAGGAATAAATTAACTGTATAGCAAGATTATGCTTTGAGTATGTCTCCACAATAGAAGAGGTATCTACTGTACATAGTGATTAGGTTTATATTACAATGTAGCTCTTTAGATTCACTGTGCTGATTAAAAATTTAGCCATTTAATAATCTTATTTCTTAGGAAGAACTGCTTGCTATCGTATATTAATACAGATTTCACTCAATTAAAATTGTTCGCAGTCAGCAAAAAACAATTTCTGCACTGTAATGAAATAATGCAATAATTATATGCAAGGGAGAACTCCTGATCTTTTTAATTATTCTATTCTTCATTTTTAAAAGGGCTATTTGAAAACGAACTCTTATAATTGATTGCTATAAATCAGTCAAAAGCATTCTAAGGATCATAAATATTCTAACTTTTAAAAGACAAAGAAATGCTAAATATTCAATGAAATCCTTCAATATTCAGAAAATTTAATCTAGGGTAAAAGGATAGACTGCTCTTTTGAAAATAAAAAGTAAATTTGTTGTCCTGTGAAAAATGAAATATCTTGAATGTCAGTAACAGAAATGGAATTAACAAGAGATCTTTTTATTGTTTTTTAAGGTCATTAGGCTGTGAATTCTATAATTATGGAAATTGTCAGTCCAGTTCTGTAGAATGTTTGCTCCCATCCATAAGGTATTGGAATGTTCAATCAGTCTCTCTCGTGGGAAAGTTAGGTCATAACTGTAAGTGTACCAGCAAAATTGAATTAAGCAAAGAGATTTCATTAGTATTTATAGCCAGAAGGCATCTGTAAAAGTACAGGGCAAAGAAGTTATGTGGAAGTCAAAGGAGAAAAAAAAATGGGTTTCTGGTGACAAAGGCGAATCTGAAAGAGATATAAGTGTATAATGAATAAGAGCTATTGAACGCTGCTCCAAAGAGGGAGTTGCAAAGATGTCAAATATTGATTTTCTTGTGTATGCCTTTGGACTACATATGTAATTGTTTGGATTTGCTGTCTTCATGATACAACAATATTTGTTGTTGAAGGTTAAAAAGCAGGGTGTAAAACAACCCAAAAAGTCTGAAACATGTTGGAGAATTACAATAATGTTACAAGGAGGATTACAGAGGAGAAGTCTATATTTCCTTCCAAAGAAATATATTTTTAATAATGAAAAGCACTTGTCTGTTTAAAAAAACCACCACAGCCAAGAGCAAGGAAGCATCTACCATACGGGAAGCTATTGAACTATATTGCATTTATTGATTCTGAATATCAATTTACATGTAAATAATTTCCTTGCCTTTTTAAGGCACCAAAATATCTAGGGTCTGTGTGTATGTATAAAGTATGTCCTTTTGTTCTATTGACTGTATACGTATATAGGGACATAAATCAACTGATGGTTGGGCTTTAATACAGAACTGAGACCATGTTTATCCTGACACTCATTTTAATGTGTCAGTCATGAAATAAACCTTTGCATATATTATTTGGATTCTATAAAGACAGATAGAATGGTCAGCTTAAAAACTATTTTCCCCTTTAATAACTACATAAGGTTGACATGGTATTCAATGTAGAGAAGTATGGAAATAATTTGAACACCATAGTAACATTGTCTGGTAATAAAAGACAAAACTAGGAAAATGTTAAGGACAACCATTCTATAGTCATTACCTATCTGATTCCACAGTCCTTTTCCATTGGGGTGAAATTCTGGCCCTATTAAAGTTAATGGGAAGTTTGCCATTGACTTTAATGGGGCCAGGATTTCACTGTAGGAGAGCATGGATGGCAGAACTAGCTTTTAGATAGGCAGCAGCTAGGAGATATCCCAGAGTGATGTAGGTAACAAGGCTATCAAAGAGTTCTACTTGATAATTCAACTTTCCTTATGTTTTAGTAGAAGAAATTAATCCAACATGATTCAAACATAACATACAATGTACTGTATGTGGAAACAACACATTTCTAAAATTTCTAAACCACAAGTAATACTTTGTAGAATTTTTAGTGCTTCACTTCTGATTAGAAGGCCCAAACCAAAAGCCTGGCTTCATATGCTACACCAAAATGCTGAAGAATTTCAAATCCACATGCAGATCTGGATCTGCATTATGCAGCTGGCCCCGTGTTTATATTATCTGACAAACCCAAGTCCCACATTTAGAGACCACTGAATACTGGGGAAGTTCAGGGCCAGAATATTCAAAAGTGGGTTTGGGTGTCTGTCTGTCTGTCTGTCTCTCTCTCTCTCAATCTCCCCCTCTCCCTTTTTTTTTTTCTTGAGATGCACAATCTGAGACACTCTGGCCTTGATTTTCAGAAGTGCTGAACACACACCACTTCCTCTGAATTCCAAGGTGCTTGACATTGGGCACCCCAAAAACTGAGTCATCCAAAATCAGTGCCCTTTGAAAATCTGACTATAAGTAAGGGTAGGATAAGACTCAGGGTGAAATCCTGGCTTCATTGAAGTCAATGGCAAAACTCCTATGGTCTACAGCGGGGTCAGGATTTTGCCTAAGGCCTGTGTGAGCTAGATAACAGTTCCATCTAAATGGGGAATCGCAAAGGTAAAATTTAATTCTTCTATATTTAAATACTACTTAATGGTGTAATCTGTACTAATTGTGCTTTCATGATCTGAGAAGGCTACTTATTGGATATATGTATATTTCTGGACATAGAATAAGTAAGATGATTTGCTTAGTTAAATACTATTAGGGCACGTCATCTTAAATACAAGACTCTTTTGCAATGCAGTCTTTAATAAATAATAATAATAATAATTAATAATGCTTGATTAAAACACTATGCAAACATGAATTCAGGCTCCCAAATCTCTTTGTGAGATAGGTAAGGATTGTTATTAGGGAAACTGAGATGCATTGTCCAGATTCTTCTCTCACTTCCACCAGTTTTAAACTGGTGTAACTCTATTGACTCCTTATTTATAGCACGGTACATGACATTAGACTCAAGTACAGAGAGATTACGTGATTTACCGAAGGCTACATATTGGCAAGGCCGGAATTCAGTGGCCCTGAGACCAAAATCCATATTCACACTTAGACCATGCTACCATAATTTCTTTCACTAATGATCATGAACTTGTCAT
The DNA here is from genome assembly GCF_003597395.2 of Chelonoidis abingdonii. NCBI lineage: Eukaryota > Metazoa > Chordata > Testudines > Testudinidae > Chelonoidis > Chelonoidis abingdonii. Next base: position 18,287,376 of record NC_133775.1, read on the forward strand.
AGGAACTCTTCATCAGAACACCCACTGATTTCAAAGGACAGTATTAATGGTAAGTGTGATGTGTACTTGCTAGTATTACTAATTCAGATTCTGTATAAAGGATTTGTAAAAAAAGATACGTTTAAAACGACAAAGGTTTGAAAATAATTTTGTCAAATCCATTCCACTGGAAAGCTATGTAATTCTGCAAACATCACCACTACAATACTATGCATTACAATGCTACCCACTCCACCAACCTGCTAATCTCACTGCATGTTCTACTAGAACTAAAGAGGTTGGAAGTTTTTGGAGCCCTGCTGTCAGAATACAATGTTGCCTAAGCAAGCATTAAGAGATTATGGTAATAATAGATGTGCTTACTCCAAATAAAAGGTTTCATTAATCAAACCATATTGAGATAAACCTGTCAGTGGACAGTGGAAATCAGAAATCAAATACTGTGAAAGTTCTGACAGATTATTAAATAGAAATCCTTTCAAACTGAATTTAATTTACTGTGATATTATAGATATTTATGCATCAATAGGCAAGTACAGACTGAGTTCAGAGGTCAGCTGTAGTGCTTGAAAATAAACGCATAGAATGAAACAAAAGGTGACAGTTACCTTTGTCAGAAATTAGGGTTTATTAAACCAAACATGAATCTCCCACCTGAGTCGTACTACACATGGAGGCACAGAGCTAGACTATACTTTAGATGGGAGACTGGGTAACAGGTAAATACAATTAAAGAAAATGACCCTTCATTCTGTTAAAGACTTTTCTATAAACTTTCCCAAAAGAAACTGAAAACAAATATTGTGCCATAGAGTCAGTAAGTTACAAAAGGGTCACTTAGTAAAAATAGGATATGTAAAGAACTGCAGATATTGTTTCTGACATAAAAGATTTATGGAAGGCCACATTTGGGACAGAATTCTGCCAACCTTGGATTTTTTCCTGAATAGGAACTACAGGATCAGATCCTTTAATTACATCATAATTTGTTTAATCAAAAGTGGACTTTCTTTTGTGCAAGTTGCAACATGAGATTCAACCTTCTGATGTGTGATGCACAGAAATGAACATTCTGAAAAGCGAAACTAGCATTTCATCATGGGTTCCATGCTACCTAGGTACTACTAAGGGGCTTGATCCTATCCCCTATCATCACTGACATACCATTCAAACTGGGTTATTTCTCTTCCTTCCTTTTATTCCTCGTTAACATTATAAGGTCTTGGAAAGTAATAGGGGAAAACACAAGGGGAGACTTTTGTCTACTTGACTCCGTTTCATGAGCAATAGCATCTTCTGTAAAACAAAGTTGCACAAAGTTGCCTTCAAAGAGAGCCAAGCTTTCACTTGAGCCAGTGACAGGAAGGCAACTTATGTTCTTAAAGTGAACAAAATTCTAGAGACTGATCTCTTAAGTGTCATGTGCTGGTGAAGAATGAAATAGAGTCCCTATTTAAAGGGATTGCAAAGTATTTCAATATATATGTCTAGTATAGACTGACATATAGCCTATGATATTGACATAATGGATCCACATTTACTGTTAGTATTTAACAAACATAAATGCAATGAAACCCTCTTTGAGCAGAGTCATTTTTTCATAGCACAGGTTCACTGTCAGCGGAAGCTCATTATAACTAGAATCATAGTTTTCACATTGCATTACATGGAAATAATTTGAACTTTCATTCTAAACAGAACTTCTGTTTTATCTGAATTAACATCAAGTGGGTTCTACATTATTTACCCTCCCTTCAGCCATGTCACAGTCAGTTCTAATCTCATCAAATCTCATAAACAAAGCAAGACTGGCCCAGCGAGATACATGTGTTGCAGGAAGTAGAGCTGGTAATTCATTTGGTTGCATCCTTCATCCTGAAAGAACCAATGCTCCTCCACGCTAAGGTGCACTGGAGTTACCATCATTCAGATGAGATGTAAAGGCAATCTCCTGGCCACTTGTGGGCATTAAAGATCCTAAAGCAAACAAGGTTTCTAACCCTAGTGTCTTGACCAAATTCCAATGTAAGTAATTATAGTCTGTATAGTTTAAAAAATCCCCTGTAGTTTCAATCTGAATAAAATATTCTGCACCATTGAGTGAAACCTTATCAGGTAGCCATTTTTATCGTATGTTGTTAAATGTTTATTGTATGTTGCTGCATTTCATGCCAGAAGTGGTTGCTCTTCAGGCGGTGATTATAACTTCTAAAATGCATGTGGCCATTTCTGGATGCAAGGTACTATATAAAATGAAAATCCTTTTCATTATTTCAGGGTGAAACTATGATGCATTCAAAATGTCAGCTCATTGTACAAAAATAGCATTCTTTGATCTAAAACTAAGATTTTTTTAAAACCGATCATTCAATCATTTTTTTTCGTTTATGTGGTCAGCTGCAGTCTGGAGGCAAAATTAAGGCCTAATCCTGCTCTGGTTAAATCAGTTACAAAACTCTCATTGCCTTTAATGAATGCAGGAGCAAGGCCCTAATTCAGGGGTAGGCAACCTATGGGCATGTGTGCCGAAGGCGGCACTTGAGCTGATTTTCAGTGGCACTCACACTGCCCAGGTCCTGGCCACTGTTCTGGGAGGCTTTGCATTTTAATTCATTTTAAAATGAAGTTTCTTAAACATTTTTAAAACCTTATTTACTTTACATACAACAGCAGTTTACTTCTGTATTATAGACTTATAGAAAGAGATCTTCTAAAAACATTAAAATGTATTACTGGCACGCAAAACCTTAAATTAGAGTGAATAAATGAAGACTCAGCACAGCACTTCTGAAAAGTTGCCGACCCCTGCCCTAATTACATACAATCCCATGTGGAAAATAAATACATGTAACATATATGTGAATGCTCTATAATAAGTAGCATGTGTTTTTCATCCTGGATTTATGAGCTCATCTGTTGACTCCTAAGTAAGCTAATGTATTACATTTCACCTTCAGATATATGACATACTAGCTACACATACGAAAGACCTACTTCCTTTTCACATGGGATGGGTCTGATCCTGCAAACCTTTCCTCCCTGAGTAGCCTTTATTCACACAAGTAGTCCTTCGGAATGTAGTGGGACTTAGAGACTAAGTGTGTGAGTAAGAACTACTATGCAGGATCCGACTGAGGCACTTGGCCCTTTTATGGCCCACTCCTGCATTCCTTGCTCAACCAAAACTCCCCCTGGATGCGGAGATTTGTGTAAATCAGGAGTGCAGGATGGGGCCCTAGTTAACAGTGAACATAAATCAAAATGGCAGTACATAGTGACAATTCACACCATTGCCCCACATCAGCTTAAGTCTTTGCCTGTGCTGCACAAAAACTATCCCTTAAGGCCATTCACATTGCCACCATGTTTACTCAGCAGCTGCAGATGTTGTGGCTTTGACACTGGAATGACCATTGCTCTAGGTCAGGGTTCAGGCAGAAATGAAGATAAATTAACTAAACGCCTGAAAGAAGCTCCAGTCAAGAAAGAAAAAGACAGTATCCCTCTCTCTCCTATATGACAATAAAAATTTACCTCAAAATGTAAACTTAAAAAGACTTAGCAAGAAACTAAAGCTCCAGTTCAGCTTTAGAACATGCTTAACTTTAAGCAGATGCTTAAGTCCCATTAATTTACAGTTAAGCACATGCTTACATGCCATGCTGAATCATAGACTGTGAGAGTCAGCAAATATGGATAGATCTAAGTAAACTAATGTTCTAAAAAAAATCTAAATTTATAACAAATGGGCCGATATCCTGCTAGTATCGAATTCAATGGGAGTTTTAGCTTCAGCTTGAGCAGAACTTGACTCATGAACTAAATTTTTATGAGTTTTACCCCCACTCCAAAAAGAATGATTTGACTATGTGGTAGACATAAGTGAAATATGTATTCAGAGATTAGAGGCAGGAATCTATGTAATATAACATTATGATGCAGAAGAACTGCTTGAACATACAATTGTTACATGAATCAAACAATTTAAGAGATGGTCACTGGGAGTTTTGAGTGTGCAAGGAATGCAAAATCAGGCATCAGGCATTAATTTCCCATCCACATGGTGATAAAGGAATAAAAACACATCATTTCAAGGCAGCCCCAGTACTTCTTTTCATTTCATTGCTTCAGAGCAAATCTCCATGCTGTAAGCTTCCAATCCTCTAGGGTGTGGAGCACCTTCTACAAAGTGCCATGTACCCTCAGAGATTGGGGCACTGCATGCCTTGCAGGATTGGACCCTAGAGCAATATAGACCTTTTCTTGTGCCTCCATTAACTTCAAGGTGGAGCAGGATTGGGCCCCATCTATCTGGAACAAGACAGAGAATGAAAGCAGGAGCTGGGGAAGGAACTTGGAACGACTTGCTGAACTTCCCATCTCATTCCATCAAAGGCTGTGTTGGCAGGGCTTTTCTGTGACAGCATTCATACTGGGGTGACTGAGTGGATCAGGAGACCAAATTGGGAGGAGGGGCAAAAAAAGGAGAAAACAAAAATGATTTAGTGATGTAAAGTAAATGATCTGCATCATATTCAGTTCTGTTACATTTACTGGTTTCCTTATACTTTATAAGACTAGTTGACAAAATAAAGCACAGTTTTTAAAAGTGATTTTTAGCAAGGACAGTCTTGTCCTGTAGAAAGAATGACAGCCCATCATGCTAACCAATAGCATTTTGTTGTTTCCTTGTGCTCTCCCGCTTGTCTGCATCCATATGCTGTATTTTGTCTCTGACTTAGATGGTAAACCCTAGGGGTGGGTCAGGGACCATCATTTGTTCTGTGTTAGTACAGCACCTGGTACAATGGGGTCCTGGTCCATGACTAGGAATCCGAGGTAATACACATTAATAACAACAAAACAATACAAACGTGTCTGGACCCCATACCCTTTACACACCATTATGTCCATCTCGATAGGCTCTTTTCATTCCACTCACAACCTGGATCCACACTTGGTGTGATTTTGGGACTGGTGACAATTAAGTTTGGTTGTTTAACATAAAATAGAAGTAGCCCTAAAAAGAGGGTGAGGATGGTCCTGTGGCTACAACACAGACCAGCACATCAGGGGAGCTGAGTTCTACTCTCAATTCTGCCACAGACTTCCTGTGTGATCTGGGGCAAGTCATTCAACTTCTCTGTGCCTCCATTTCTTCCCCTGAAAAAATGGGAATAATAGGACTTCCCCCCAGGGCTATTATGAAGCTAAATTCACTAATATTTGTAAAATGTTTTGAGATTATTGGCAGGAAAGGACCATGTAAGCATGAATGTATTATTCTTACTCTAACTTTGCAGCCACACTAAGGGATGAGACAACCAGTAATGAGATGAAATTAATAAATGGGCTCTGAAGGCTGACTACCAGGACAATCACCTATTAGGCTGTAGAATATTTACCCCAGGGATGTGGTGGAAGCCCTGTAAATTGGAATTCTTAAAACAAGATTAAACAACACGCTAGAAAATGTTGGGAAGAGAAGAGTCCTGAACTAGGAGTGGGGGATGGACTAAATAACCTAATAGGTATTTTCCATCTCTACGTATTCGCCTGGCACCCTGCACCCCAGGAGGTGGGATTCACCACAAAGGATTACAGGCAGTGGTACCGCAACCTGCTCTGCTTCAGGATGGGAGCAGCTTTCAAATCCACCGAGGGATCCCCCATCAACAGAGGGAGCTGCAGACATGCATTGAACCAGCACCTTCCCAATCAGAACTACCTGCTCTGGGGGCTGCACTGGCCACCCAGCAGAGGGTAGGTGGTGACTGCTCTGTACTGATGCTACAACCAGCCCGTTGACAAAGTTCACATCTCAGGACCCCGAATCACAAGTGAAGATAACTTTAGGCTGAAAGTACTGCTAGGAGTTTTGCTGAATAAGCTGGGCAGAAAGATGTTCCTTTTAGCTTAAAATGATATTCTAAGGACTACACAGTATTGGCTGTTGACAGCCCCTCTAAATTTTATTTATTTAGATGAGTTTATGAAGCAATTAAGACATTTGGGCAGATTTCTTCCCACACAATGTATCATTCAGGGCTTTTTTTCCTCTTCTCTTCTGGGCAGATAAATGTTTTACAGCTCCACAGGCATATTTCCTTTCTGTCCAGCTTCTTAGAATCCATTTAAACATGTCTGCTGAAATCCTCCATCATGCAATATTTTAATAAGATATCCTAAATACGTCTACTTACAGACTGTAAATACTGCCTGACGTGCTTGATACAATGTTCTTTTCTTGCATCAGTGCTTCATCAGTTGGGGTTCCTCTTGCAAACCCTTCCTATCTAGACAAAAATAAGAGCTTGAAATCAAAACAAAAAATAGTATCAATTTCATTTAAAGGAAAAATCCTGATCTCTAGCTATCTAGTTTCTTATATTGGTGAATATTATATAAAGCATTTGTGAACCTCCGGATTAATTGGGCTGTGCACCTCAGGACTATGTAGGAACTGGGCAGGACAAAATCCTCCCCATAGCATGAGGGCAACCACCGAACAACCAACATTGTACCATAGATCTTCAATAGCATTCATGGACCACCATGTTGCCCTCTGCTGGTGGATCTGCACAGGCATGGACCCACTCACCACAGCCCACTGAAGAGATTGCTGCAGGACTGAACTCCACAGCATGCTGCCTTCCTGCAGCCCTCTGTCCCTGTGCAGCCTCACTGCATGTTGCCCATCCCTACACTGGTTCTGCTGTCTTTGTAGCTCCCAACAGCTGGAAAGATTTGCTGCTAGGGGATTGCAACAGGTAGGGGTTTATATTCAAACAGAATCCCAGAGGTGCAAGTATCTTTTACATAGGCTACATGTGCCTCTAATAAATAAATATTCATTTTTGTTATACACACTGACCAGTGTTATCTCATTGTTTCCTTCCCCATCTGCCTGTATCAACCTGTGGTCTCTTGTACTTAGATTGCAAGGTTTTGGGGACAGCAGGAGTGTCTTGTTCTGTGTTTATACAGCACCTAACACAATGGGATCCTGGCCACTGACTAGGGCTACTAGATGCTACCATACTAAATAATAATACTTTCTAAGGTCTCCATCCATTTAAAGCCTCGCAACACACACAAAAAGAAAATACAATTATAAGTCCAACATTTAATGAAGGCAGACCTACCCAAACCATAGGAACCAGACCTGGCAAAAAGCAGTAAATAAACAACCCCACAAGCTAAGAAACATTTAAATGGAAACAACACGCAATAAACACCTTTAGACTCACTCTGTGGGACACCAGAGTAGTTTTTAGGCCTATACTAAAACAGCAGAGCACTCCACACTTGCAGGATCTTGGGGTGGAAGTTACATCCTCTTGATCTGACACTACATCTTAGGTTGAATAGCAGCTCCAGCTCCAGTGCTATCAAGTGACTTAATGGGATGTAGGGTAACAGATGGCCTGATTTGAAATGTCATCCCTTAATCATTTTTTACAAATCAAAATAAACTTGCTACCCACCTTCCCAGGCATTATTTGCAGTGATGAAACGTGCCCTACCCACATGAGTTACAAAAACTCTCACTGAGGTCTTTACGCTAGTAATGTTGTGGCAAACCTCTTGATTTTTTTCAAAGGTGCTTTTGAAATAAATAATACTTCAGATGATTCCTGGGAAAGCATGAAGAGACTTTAACAGAGTTGGGGGTAGCATAACACACACGTTCTTATTTAAACTCACAAAAGCAAGGAAATGTGTAGCTAAGGCAAATAACCTTTGCTTTCCCCACTTGTTCTGTTGTGCCCAGTTTCTATAGCATGCAGCTTATGGAAGGGATTATTATGTAGCATATAGTATATATTGTTCAGGCTCTTTGAATTAGAGCTAGTTGGAAAATGGTGACTGAGGAGGTTCTGCTGAAAATTTTGACTTTTCATCAAAAAAAATTGGCTAAAAACGGTTTTGTTTTTGAGGTTTTTGGTTCTTTGACAGAAATTCAAAATTTTCTACAGAAAGCAGATATTTTTCACACAAATTTTTTGTTGTCAAATAACTAATCCCATGCGTCTATGAAAAACCCAATTTCCAATTGAAAAGAACAGTTTAGACAGAAGCCCTCCATGCAGTGCATAAGCATGGAGTTTCAGGATGGATCTTCAGCAATTCTATTTTGTGCTATTAAATCAGAACCCTAAAGCTTTTGCTGTTTCAATTTTCTTTGTTTCTACAAGAAAAAAAAGTTCCCATAAAAAACATTTTGAAAACTCTCCAGATAGACAACTACCTAGTTTACCACATAAATAAGTGGCTGGGGTGTTTTAAAAACAGAGATTATGGACCTAATTAGATAAATATCTAATATGGAGCTTAACCTGCCCTATGCATATTGGATGAAATTCAGGGGGGCCATAAAAAGGCATATGAGCCACTTAAGTCTCACCAAGGTCCTATTTTGAGGACTTCGGTGATTCACAGACTTTGCGTTGGCCTTCTGCATGGGGGGAAAATGTCCCAAATTAGGAATTAATAATATTGATGGTGAGGGGGAACAATATTGTCAGAGTAATTCTATTTACTGTAGTAGCATTTCAACACTTGACTTTCTCTGTTTAATAAAGGGAATCAAAGATATTATCCACATGGCAGAATAACAGCCTACAAAACCGTATCCTGAAAGACAAAGTCTGTTTGGGGCCCAGGAAAACAAGAATAGAAAGAGTAGAGCTGACTTCACTGGAGATTTTGCCTGTGTCAGGATTTCAGGCTCTGACCCTGACTGCTGAGTTAAAAAAAGCCCTGAGCCAGATCATGGTCTGCCATGAAAAATCCCATGGGAGGGGAGAAGTTACAGAGCAATATCTATGAATTGACAGACAATGAGTTTTTGTAGCTTCATCCTGCTGGGTAGAAGTTTAGGTAGATCCCTAGAGGAGTCAGTGTTTTTATTCCGGCTGCAGAGATATCCCAGCTTCCATAGAGAAATCCCAGCCAGATGCAAAAGGCTAGGGTGTCCTCTGGATGGAGGGGGCAGTGCCTGTGGCCTTCTCATGACCTTACTCTGCTTTGACAGTCTGGTTCCCTGAGGAGACAAGCCACTATCGCTTCCTCTCCCACCCCTGCACCTCACCTCCCTTTTTCATGGAGAAGGTGAGGACTTGATCTGGTGTTAGCTTTCATGGAAATTTTCCTGGGGGGTTGCCCAGGTACAACGCCTCATAGAGTCACTATCCCCCAGCCATGCTCACTCAGTCCATCAACAACTTGAGCCACTATCTAGTGGTATTCCTACAGGTTCTTATGGTTTACATTTACACAGATAATGCACTGTAATGGAGGATAGGTCCATCAATGGCTATTACCCAGGATGGGCAGCGATGGTACCCCAAACCTCTGTTTGCCAGAAGCTGGGAATGGGCAATGGGGAATGGATAACTTGATGATCACAGTTCTCTTCATTCCCTCTGAAGCACCTGGCATTGGCCGCTGTCGGAAGATCAGATACTGGGGTAGATGGACCTTTTGTCTGACCCAGTATGGCCGTTCTTATGACAGATAGAGAAGGATTACACTATATTGGCTTCCTCCTCTTACTTCAGTAGTAGAAGGTCTATTAAAAGGGATTTATGCTCCTTTCCTCCCTTCTCCTCAAGAGCCCATTCAACTTCCCTCATCCCTTCAGCACGTGGAGAAATCCCAGAGCTTAGAAGGGGAATGGTTAAGTGAATGTGCCTCTCCACTGGCACCAACTCTTCCCTATCCAGTCATATACATCTTCTCCCAACCCAAAAATCCTCCAGTGAGCGAGGACACACATCGGGGCTTCCTTTGAGTGCTGGGGCAGTGGTCATACCACATTAACTCAACTCCCTACCCCAACTCCTGACACAATAGGGAGCAAAAATGCCACTTTCTCATTCCTTTCATTCCCTTTGTGAACAAAAAAAGATGAAGAGGATGATCTAGATTTTGTGAAGATTACAGGATTGGACTCTATGATTTGTTCCTATGTATTTGATTAGTTATGCCTTACCGTATAGAGGTTTCCTGCTGGAATTGACATTGGATAGAGTCCATTTAGAAGAGGAGCGGTTTCCGTTTGCTATTGATATTCCTATCTGCTTTTATATAAAATATAAAAAATGAGAAAATGTACATCTTTTTTGGAGCAGCTGTTAGAGGATGACTAGGATATTTAGCAACTGCAGAGAGAACACTTGACAGATTTATTTTTAAGTCACTGTTTACATAAGACACTTTTGTACCTGCTGTGATCTGTGATATAAGGTGCTTGCTAGCCAAAATGCTTAGGAAAATCTGTGGAATAAATTCACAGCATGCGTGTAGTAACTTGTCCATGTTTGGTCTGAATATCTCCCACATGTGCATGTCTTTTCAAGGCAAACAAAATGTGCCTGCTCTTTTAGTCACTCCATATTGGAGTGAATGGAATTTTCACTTGCCAGCAGGTCCAAATTGTCTAAACTAACAATGCATTTTTCTTCAAAGACAAAGCATCTACAAAGACACTTCTTTGGGAAAAGAGGCACTGGCTTTCCTAAAGAGAGGATTCCACTGAGGAAGGTTGAGGAGTCCCTGTAGGATCTTTTCTTACCCTTTGTAACACCACAAGCACCATAAGATCTCAGTTCAAATAGAAAAAGGGAAACAGCCACGTGGCACCAATTAGATGGGTGATTTCTTTAGGGGTGAAACAGGTGGGTGGGTTTGGTTAGAGCTGAGCAGATAGTTTGATGAATAATAATAATAATTGATTTGATGAACTTTGCCTCTCTGTCCATCCACAAACATTACTTGATGGCATTTTTCATGAATTTCATTGACTCTATTAATTGCTAGTTGATACTTTATATAGAACATCTGAGCTGTGTTCTGAGTTGTAATTGACCACATAGTGTTCCTGTTCCCTGATTGGATAAACAGGTTTCCAGTACAAATACCAGTGAAGTGCTCATTTACTATTCATTGGAATGGGGCATGTAGATTTTAAATTAGCTTTTGACAAGCAGTACTTCTTGCTAGTTTAATTCAGTTTCATGAGCCCAAGCAAATAGATAGTTGAAGTCAAATTAATATTTTGGGACGTTTATTAAATTAAATTAATATATTTGTATAACATTTTATTTATTTGTCTGTCAGTTTTACATAAATTACTCATCTCAGGTTTGGTGTTTATATTTCCCTTAAATCATGAATGGAGAAGATCCCCAAAGAGCAGGATAAAACACACTGCTTAGGTGTCTAACCAGGTAGAATCATGCAGTATCAACACGTTAGTAAAGGGACACTTTAAAATAAATCAAACTACTGTCTGAAAATGTTTTACCAATTATTGTTATAATAAAATCACAGTAATTTAAAGAATTTGGAGATTATATGTGTTTCCAGTATGCTAATTTTGGGCATGTGACAGCACTTTGATAGTCAGTTAGGCCCTGATCTTGCAATCAATTAAGCCAGGGACTAACTATGCAGGTGTAGCACTATTGACTTCAGTAAGACTATTCATTAAGTAACCTGTAGTTTTGCAGAGTTGGCTGCTTACTTGGTCCGTTTCCCTTTTGGTGTGTGTAGACCTTTTATTGGCTAAGGAGGAAAATTAAAAATTGAAGCAGGAAAATGAGACTACAAATCTACAAAAATTGCCCAGGGTGGAATCAGATGCAGTCCTAAGTACCAGAAACTACTTGTAAGCGCTTTTTAAAAATGGACTAGATTTTAAGTCGACAGTGCTTTGTATGGTTTATTGAATCATGAGTTTGTCAAAGGAACACTAGAAAGTGTCCCTTGTGCTAAAGAACAATAAGATGGTTTGAAATATGTGTTTGGCCTATGCACTCACAGGCCTGTTTGTTTTTCAAGGAGAGAACTTGTTTTTACTGTATCAGCCAACTCTAGCATCATAAAACAGAAGCTGGTTTCAGAGACTGGTCTTGGGAGAGGGGGGCAGTAGTTCCCCTCCTTCCAGGAGAAATGGATGAGTAGAGCAATGCTTCCCAGTAGAGTATTCATTGAGGTCAGCTGGTCTTCAGAGTCTCCCCTCCTGTGTCCGAGAGGGAAAGAGGCTTACATCATATAAAGGCCAGTGTCCCTTAACGCTCACCCAGCCGATCTGCCCCAGCACCATGAAGCTGGCAGGAGGTTTCTGTTTACAGCAGATCAGATCCGAATAAACACATCCCCTTAAGGACAGTGTCCTTGATTCTGCTGAGACTTCCTTGTTGGATCGCATTTACCCCGGAGTGGGCTTTTTTTCACACGCAGAAGACACAAGGCCTGCGTCTCTTCTAAGCAAAAACTCGCGTGTAACTTCGGAAAGAATCAAATACACGCGAGACAGGCTCCTCGGTTACACCGTTCGCTTAGTCAGCCCCTTGAGTCTATCCCACCTGATTCGATCCAGTGGGACAAACTGCGCCCTGTGGCAGCACCGTTGTATCAGGGGTGAATTTTACTTCGTGTAGCTAAACTTTCCCACAGTGTCCTTCAGCTTGGCATCCTCAGTCTTAGGAGCCGTTTAAAGGGAGATAATCCCCTTTATTGTCTCAAGATCAGGGGAGTTTTCCCAGTTGCCGTCCCCTTGTGCCCTCCCTGCGCTTTGGCCGAGAACAGCTGAAGCTATGGACTAGTAAAAGGCAAAGCTGCCCGGAAATTCATCTCGCAATTATGGGTGACACCAGGCTCGTCCCAAGCGGGGTCTGAAAGCAAGACTCAGCATCAGGCATTTCCTTGGGTAAACAAGATTCGCTGGTTATTTGAGTGAAGAATTTTAAGCCTATCAAAACTTCTAAGGACTCCAGTTCGGTACCTGAGATGTTAGGAATAACGGACTTCCCTTTGGGAGCCCTTTTCTCTCCCACTTTTGTAGAGTGTTTCAGGAGAAATACCTCATCAGAAGCTTTTGCCTGGCGTTAGGAGTAGCGACCTTGGCAGGTCCTTATAATACGGACGGTCATGTACAGTATGTGTGTCTGTCTATATATGATATACACGTGCTGTACTGTATATGCCGTTCAAAATATAACCTGCATACTTAAGAATGAAATTTGTATGAGATATAAATATACATGTTTAAATTGTATTCCCAAGCCTGTATATGAGAAGCATTTTTGCATATTTAGATCCAGAGGAAAGAGGAATTGTAAAATAAAATACTTTGAAAAATATGCACAACTGTACTTTCACAATAGCATTAGTAAATATCCAGATTTTATTTAAACTGGCTGCATTTTCGATAGGATACCGATTTTGATTTTTTTTTTGAAAGAGAGAAATATATATTTTCCCTTAGCTGAAGCATATTAAATAATGGCTTAAATAAGAACGTATGTCTGATTATATATTTCAGGTGGAGTTTCATGAGTCAGACCCATCAAGTCAATGTTAATCCTGAGTGTTTAATATTCTCCAGAATCCTACGGGAAGTTCTGAGGATAGATATCACTGGGAAATGTAACATTAAAAGTATATAAATAACCCTGTGTGATATGTGCCGCCGCTAATCTCGTTTTATCCACTTGATGCGATCTTTAAGCGAGTGTCCACAGTGAGATTTGCAAATCCACCTTTAAATCTCCGCTTGAATGATTGCACAGGAACGATAAATGTTTGTAGGACAGAGGCCCGATCCTGCATTTCCCAACCGTTTAATCGATGGTTAAAGCAACACGGAGCAATGGGAAGTTTTCAAAGTTACTGCCAAGGAGGCAAGAGAGAGAATCCCAGACTTTTTCCAGCTTCATTCCGTACACCTGTGATCTGCTGGAAAACAGGCAAGGATCTCACCAGCGTTACTGTAGCAGCGATTGTATTGCAATTAAAACAACAGGGCTGCTGACTGATGTTCTGGGAGCACTGAGCACTGCGGGTGGGGACCTGCTTTCCCATTAACTCCCAAACTCTGCTGGGAGTAACTTGTCACCTCGTAAGAGGGCGATTAGTGTGGGCCCCAGTGTATCGGAGCCCTCCTGGGGAGGGGGAGGTTTATCGGATTCCTATCGGGTTCGAACTTGGGAGTTCACTAAAGGTGAATTTAGCCTAAATAATGAATTGATCTAAATTTAAACAGAGGAATGGACTTACTCTAAAAATAAATTAGCAGCTGCCTTCTCTGCATCCTCCTCCCATGGTGAAGAAAAGGGGGAGTGGGGGCTGAAAGAATCTCCGCACAAGTTTAATAACTAAGAGGCCCCTGCTGACCCTGCAAAAAACAGATTAACACACCCTCCTGGCGGGCAGGGCCGGGCATTCGAGTGGCCCCCAAGCTGATCTGTCAGAGGGTAGATCAGGAGGCACCAGGCGGAGGGGATCTTGTGCCATCCAGCTTGGACTCCGCTGACAAACTGCGCTTTGCTGGGGCTGGAAAATCCGGAGCCTCTGAAAGTGACAACCCCTTGGCACTGCGCAGGGGCTTTGTTTTCTCTGTAAACGCCCGGTAAGGGCACCACTGATCGATGAGTGGGTGGTCCAGGACTGTCTTCTGAGAGGCCAGGGGAGGCACTGGTGTCTGTCCAGGTTTCCCCTGCTCCCCTTCCCGCCCCACCCCCTTAGAAAAGGCACCTCGCTGTTAGCCAGATTTGTGTACAGTGTGGCTGTCCGGCTGGGTGCTTGTCTTCACTGTTTTTCAGTCCGATCCCTTCCAGGAGGGCAGATCATGCGTTGCACAGCTAGGGGAGTTATCAGCCCCCTTCCCATCCATCCGCCAACCTGAGGAGTACCCGAACTTCCCCACATATATAGCCAGGGCAGAGTTTTCTGAGGACAGGCAGGACTTTCCCTTTGAACCGACGCGCCCCACACATGCCGATTGGACATAGTGCAACTCAAAACATGACCTTTTAAAAAAAATGAAAGCTTGGGGCCCACCATAAACAACTGCATCCTTTCCAGAAACGGCAGTGGATGTCCTGCCGCTACCTGGATTGCTGGTGCTGAAACGCAATCTTTGGGGGAGCCGGGGACACCTCCTGGCCCCCTTTGGCTACAATTATGTAAGGACCAGCGGGTGGCGGAGAGACAGCGGGCACAGCTCACAGACCCGTCCTGCGGGACAGCAGCCCCTCTTCAGGGGCAAGTAGGAGGGGCCCGTTAAACCAGTGGATGGGTTTGAACCTAGAGGTAGCTAGAAAGGTGCTAGCGCTGGCAGGGGAGCTGGGAGAATTTGTAGGGTGGGGGGCTGAAAGCCATTGAACCAAACTGTCAGCCCAGCATATAACGGAAACCACTTCAAACCAAGGGGTGCAGCAGCACCCCTACTTCTAGAACCTCTGAGCGTTGGTGCCTTCAAGCGGGAGACGATTAATGCTGTCGGCTGGTCAACCCCAACCAGTTCCGGGCAGGGGGAGCTCGCCTAGGCTCCTCTGCAAGCCCTGGGGCGGGAGGGTTGATCTCGGCAGCTTTCTATATTCCCGGCTTGTCTCTTTTATTCTTTGGTGCTCGGACGTGTTGTCCTGGCCAGCCGTGTGCATGGGGGTTTTGTAAACCGGGACAGATAAAAATGAGCAACATCATATTGTTTGACAGAATGATCCAGGATGATAAAGTGCCTGCTCCGAAGGGTGTGAAAATGGTTGAATTCCTAAAAAACAGACAGAAGCTCGCACTCTCTGCCTGCAGTAGCCTAGAGGAATCTGCCGAGTGCACCAGACAGGCTCGAGTCCAACCCGCTCTTGTTCAATAGGAAAGTCTTTTTATTTAAAAATAATAAAAAAAAAAAAGCAGTTCCGGCTCGGGACCCCCCTTCTCCTCGTGGCAGATGAAAAGCACAATTTTCGAGAGAAAGGCTCGTTTTGATTAAATCTGACATGCTGCTGATAACTCCATGCTAATGTGAAATAATTAACATAATAGCCATAATTAAAAGCACGCTAACAATGCCATAAATTTATCACACAATTTTACTAGCTTTCTGCCCCTAACTGCTCTCTCATCGTTAATTAAACGTGTTGCCTTTTACAGAATGGATGTTTATACATTTCCAATACAAATAAATCCGCAACCGCGTTGGAAACATGACCAATTTTGTTTTACCCGGTGGTCTCCTGGCTTTATGGGCGATTTGTTGCGATTAAAACAGCCCCTGCAAATAGTGTGTTTTTTTTAAAAAAAGGTGCCGATCCATAAAATGGTTTGGATATCAGCATCTTTCTAAAAGCCTTGTGTGGAGGGGGGGGGGATAGCGAGAGAAGGAAGGGGACACAAGTTACCCACTGTCCGCGGTCATGAGAATGAAATTGGACATGGGCTCCTTATCGCTTCTTTAGGGTGGAGATCTGCCCCCTCCCGTGCTTTCAGGGGCACTTTAGAGTAAACTACCTCTTCCACCCCCGCCCCCCACTTACAGTAACACTGTGAAAATGTTATTTACAAATACTTGCAAGGGGGACAATAAAGTCAGACGTGGATAATAAACATCAGCCCAAGCGCACGGGGCACCGATCTCTCAACCCGGGTCAGTTTCATCTCAGTAACAAGACTGTCACCGAGAGCTAAGCAACTAATCTCACTCCCATTTTGTCCACATGCTTTAAGATCGGTTTGACAGCAGGACTATCCTCCCCACACACACACACTTATAACAAACCACAATGCTCGTCTAGTCCAGGTCAGGTCAACGATTTATATAACTCATTAGTGAAAGTAATAGGCTTAAGGAGATGAAAGAGGACACATTTGATTCCTCTTTCCTTTAAAACGACTGCAGGAGAAGGGTCTGCCCCAGCATTGCCATTTCTCCCCACCCCACCCCCAAAAGTCAGCCTCTGGATTTTAATTTTTACTCGCTCTCCGTCCAGGAATTTGCTTTCCCTTATTAGAACCAAACGGAGCTGTAATTAATTTCCCTCTCGCTATCATAAATTGTTCAATCTTCCCCTTCCTGGATGCTAGATGTGTCTCTATTTGTCTCCATATCGATCTGGACTATGCAGTTTTCTTTTCTCCTGTTGCTAAATCTCTTTGTATATCCCCCCCCCCACAACGTATTTTTTCCAATCCCTTGCGCGCACGCTACCCTAATCATTTTAGTGCTTTGCTGTGTACATCCCCGAGTTTTAGTCCGTGTTAATCCTTTAAATTTCAGTAGATTAGGTGGCAACATGCCATCCCTCTCTACCAGATTCATTCTGGGAAAGTTTGCTTGTTGTTATAAAAGGTTTCTTCCTCCCCCTTCCCCCAATCCTGGCTAAAATCAGGCCTAATGATGGAAGACTTATGGGTTTAATAACGAACTGCAATTAGTCTTAAAACAGGATTCACTTAACGCCCAAATATTGTCAAATGGACAGGAGCACAGGTTCCTAAACACTTTCCTATAGCTTTGCCACTTCTACCAGTTCTGCACTTCTTAATCGTTCAGTCCTGCAGGGAATTCTTGCAACACAAATGTTACCGCCCCGCCCCCCCCCCATATCATAACAATGTTTTCCATAACGCTGGGCAAGATAGAGAGAGACACATAAACACAAGCGTCCATGCAGAATTAAGAGCTGGATTTGCAGTGTTCCAGCATTGACCCAAAGCATGTCAAAATTGCAAATCACTCCCTTTTTCCCCCAGATCTCCATCGATTTTAGAAAAAGGGGAACAGAGAAGTGCAGGATATGAAGGCTTAGGGGAGAAAACTGAAGCACACGAGTCTAAGCTCTCCATTTCGAGTCGAAAAGTTTCTGTAAAAGAGATGGGCCCCCTATCAGATGGTAACACTGATTGAACAAGAGATTAGCACAATAGATCTCTAATCGAGGGGAGACGTTTCTTTTCACGCTAAGCACCGTAATTAATGGTATGAATCAATTAATTTGACTTTTATTGTGTCGAAGAAAAGCTCAACAAATGAAACGGTGGGTTTTCAGAGTTGATTTCCCCTCACCACCACCCCCGGGAGATTTCAGAGACAGATAGTCTAATATACATACACGCGCACAGAGAATCCTGTTTGTGTCTCTGTGTGTTAACAGTAGGACTAATTCAGCTCCCTGCGAGAAGGCTCGGCCATAGCTCCAGCAGGTTTTTAAAGCACCAGAGGAAGAGCTTTGTTGTCCAGATGGCAAAATATAAATTAGGATCATTTGGAGAAAGCGCAAAGAAGACACAAGACGGCAATCAATAAAGCACAGATACACACGCACAAAAATCACCGAGAAAAACATTGGCTTTCAAAGCACCGAGCGACGCTTCTGTGAAGAGCGAGAGAGCTGGGATAGTACAATGTTGGAGGCTTGCTTTCTTGTCTAAAATATTCCTGGGCTGTGTGCGAGGGGTTTTTTGTTTGTGTGGGGATTTTTTGTTAGGTTTGTTTTTTAAATAATGCAGAGAGAGAGAGAGTCATTCTAAATCTAAAACAAGCTTATTTCAGCACAGGAAAGGAAAAATATTCCCCCCCTCTCAAAATTTACAATCATATATATGAGAGTTCGACTTTTTTGGTTAGACACATTTATAATGGTATTTTTATCTTTGCATTTTAACTGTTGTCACTTTTTAAAAAAAAAATACTCATTCGTTAAACTTTTACTAGGTCAGCCCCAGCCATCAGATTTATTTGGATGAGGAACTGTCCTGAAAATTAACGCTCACATTATTTCGAACTACTTTCCATTCTTCCCAATATAAAAACAACAGATTTCGCGCAAGTGTTAACGCCAAGTGGCCAGCGCCGCTCATTTAAATAGCAATACTGTACTGTATATCTACAGAATATATTGAAGCAAGTTTGATTAAGATCTCCTCCCCACTGGGTAGGGGATCAATCAATCTATCTGTTACCAAACGTCTTCTGTAAAATATTTCATCAGATCTTTACTCATCAATATTTTTATCCCACGAAAGCCAGCGGTGCTCTATAGTTGTGATATTCACCTGCTCGTAGTCGTGTAAAGTGAACCTCACATTTTTTGTTTGAACCGAATAAACCTTTCAGGCACCGGAAAGCAATTGACATGGTTCCCCCCCCCCCCCAATTGTTAACAGAAAGGTGGGGAGGGTTATTGATTTCCCTTTGTGGATGGTTATATGTTCTTTTTAGGCTGGGAGGGATCTGAATGGAAGACCAATATGTTAATACAGACATTACCGATCTCTCTGATTTATTTTAAAGGGGGAAGGGGGTGGAGAGAAGAGTTTATGTGCTCTTTCCAACAATAATTGCTCATCGGAAATTGTTTATCCTTTTGCAGTCTTCTACTTAAATATATATATATTTAAAAAAAATCCAAAACACATGCGGTCGTTCAAACAATATACAGGGTCTGAAAAAAAAGAAAGAAAACCACTGAGCAACCCGTTTCCGACCTACCCAGGTGTTATTGTTCTTAGTTTAAACAGCTCCCCTTGGCACAAAAGGAATAGGATTTGTAACCCTGCCTCCCCCTTTCCTTGGGACAAGGCTTACCTTGCACTCGGGTGAATAGAGTCTTCACATTCACACACTCCCTCATTTCCTACTTTTTCATATGCTAACGCTGGCAATGATTATGTCGTTAACACCTCTGCCAAAAAAAAAAAAAGGCAGCTAAAGGCTTCTTTATTTATAGTTTCCCTTTGTTATTTTACGTCTTTTTTATTTCTCTTTGCAACTAATCTAATAGATTAATCAATAGCCATTTTCTGATCTTCGGTTTCCAGCTGATGCTGCTGTTGGAGACAAAAAAAAACAACCCACCGGAAAGTGATTTCAGAGCCAAAAGTTGTTGTTGTTAAGCATTAATATGATGATGCAGCCGTTTAGTGTATATTTGGTCAGAGGCGATGGTGCTCATAAAACATACTGGCAATGCCTACACAGTTCAGGTTCTACTCCTGACCTTTGACATTTCGCAGGGTGTTTGCATTTAAATAAAAAGCAGCACTAACTTTTGTTTTAATGCTAAAATCAGAATGGTTGTTCTCTCGCTCTTTTGCCAGTTCATAGAATTCCAGCCTTATCATTGTTGAAAAAAGCTCCAGTCATCATGTAACAGAAATGAAATGCTTCTAACCTGTAATCTTAGAAAAAGGCAGACTAATGGTTTCGCACTGATATAGTCCTATTTTGGAGTCCCTACCTAGCGTGAAGGGAGGCTGTGGGCTGAAGTGATGCTTGTATATGATCATGATAAGTAGAGCCACTGTTGCCTCTTTGTTGACAATTCCATGAAACAACTTGAGTTTTGCATGGCTTAACAGTGGGGCGCCTGACGTCAGGTGGTCACGTGGCCACGCCTCCTAGTATATCTTTAACTGGAAAGTAATCTATCAGCCAGTCTTTAAAAAAGGACTTTCAAAGTGGCAAGTGAGTTCTTATAACATCCTGATTCCTCCCCCCTCTCTCCGCGTCTAGAAATACCTTTCCCCCTCTCTCCAAAAAGGGGAAAGAGAAACAAGAGAGAGGAAGTGTGTGTGTGGTGGTGGGGGGGGGAAGCTACTGAGAGGACAGAAGCAAGACACCCTTTAAGAGAAGAGGTGGAAAGGCTGAGTTTAAAGAGATCTAACCTGCAGCAGCAGCTCAGATGAACAGTAGAGGAGTTTTGAGCGGATCCCAGTAGCTTTGCTGGGGAAGCCACCAGCCCAGCTGCTAGAAGCGTTTGATCTGATCCCATATGTCTGCTGGGGGAAGCAGGAACCGGCAGAGACGTTTGAGCCCAAATACCTGCTTATAGGAACCAGTAAAGGAGTTTGAACTGCTGGGGAAGCCGCCACGCTCAGCAGAAAGGAATCGGCGGAGGAGTTTGACCTGATGCCGGGTACCCTGCCGGAGAAGCCCCCGAGAAGCCCAGCAGCTCCAAGAGGAGTTTGATCTGATCCCAGATGCCTGGTGGAGAAGGCACCGAGCCCCGCAGACAGGGGACTTTGGTGTGATCCCAGGTACCTGTTGGGGGAAGCCACCAAGAAGCCCAGCAGCTGGGGGGAGGGGGCGGGGGTTGAGCCCAGGTGCCAGCTGGAGAAGCCACCAAGCCCAGCTCACCTCTTTCTCCCCCTTTCCCCTCCTCTCCCTTCTCACTTTTCTCCCCCCCAGCCCCCTCCCTTTCCCCTGTGCCCCCCTTCCCCTAAGCGGTGATGACCCTGTCAGGCGGCAGCAGCACCAGCGACATGTCCGGCCAGACCGTCCTGACGGCCGAAGATGTGGATATCGACGTGGTGGGAGAAGGGGACGAAGGGCTGGAGAAGGACAGCGACGGCGAGGCCAGCAGCCCGACCGGGCTGCCCCTGGAGGAGGCGGAGGAGCTGCTGCTCCCCAAGGAGGCGGGGGCAGGAGGGGAGCGCAGCGGCAGCGGCAGCCCGGCGGAGGCCACCCCTAGCGGGGCAGCCGACGGGGGCAAAGGGGCAGGCGGCGGCGGGGTGGGGGAGGACGGCGGCGGGGCCCTGCCGGGGCAGAGCAAGCCCAAGAACAGCCTGGTGAAGCCGCCCTACTCCTACATCGCGCTCATCACCATGGCCATCCTGCAGAGCCCGCAGAAGAAGCTGACGCTGAGCGGCATCTGCGAGTTCATCAGCAACCGCTTCCCCTACTACCGGGAGAAGTTCCCGGCCTGGCAGAACAGCATCCGCCACAACCTCTCGCTCAACGACTGCTTCGTCAAGATCCCCCGCGAGCCGGGCAACCCGGGCAAGGGCAACTACTGGACGCTGGACCCCCAGTCCGAGGACATGTTCGACAACGGCAGCTTCCTCCGGCGCAGGAAGCGCTTCAAGCGCCACCAGCAGGAGCACCTGCGCGAGCAGACGGCGCTCATGATGCAGAGCTTCGGCGCTTACAGCCTGGCCAGCCCCTACGGGCGGCCCTACGGGCTGCACCCCGGCGCCTACCCGCACCCGGCCGCCGCCGCCCTGCAGTACCCCTACATCCCGCCCGTGGGGCCCATGCTGCCCCCGGCCGTGCCCCTGCTGCCTTCCAGCGAGCTGAGCCGCAAAGCCTTCAACTCCCAGCTCAGCCCCAGCCTCCAGCTGCAGCTCAACAGCCTCAGCGCCGCCAGCTCCCTCATCAAGTCGGAGCCCAGCAGCCGGCCCTCGTTCAGCATAGAGAATATCATCGGGGTGTCGGCCACCAGCTCAGGGAGCAGCGCACAGACTTTCCTCCGGCCGCCGGTCACCGTCCAGTCCGCCCTCATGGCCCACCAGCCGCTGTCCCTCACCCGGACCACAGCAGCCATCGCCCCCATCCTGAGCGTGCCTACAAACATTATCTCGGGACAGTTCCTGCAGCCCGCAGCATCCGCGGCAGCCGTGCAGGCAAAATGGCCAGCCCAGTAATTAAGAACTACCCCGGGCTCAGTGCTGATTCTTTGCTTTTTTATGATTATTATTATTATTATTTTATATCCATCTATCTATAAATAAGAGACTGGGGGGGGGCGGAAACACCCGACCTCTCTTCCTATCAATCAGAGACAAAACCCCTGGACGCTAACAAAATCAAACTAAAAACCTGCACTGTACAAGCAAAAAAAAAAAGAAAGAAAGAAAAAAAACAACCAACCCCCTATATTAAAAAAAAGCCAAACACACACACAATCACACAAGGAATGCTTTCTGTACAGGTAACGAAAGAAAGAAAAGAAATCCAATCAACATTTGTACATATTTGTATTAAAAATTATTGACTTTACTTTTGGGGTTTTTATTTTTTTAAAAAGGCAAATAACAGTAGGGATTAGGAGCTTTGAACGTTCACTTTTTTTGAAGGTTCTTACTCTCCAAACAGTTTTATCTGAAAGAACAAAAAATGTATTAAAGAAGCGGGGAAAATTTTAAATATTAAACAAACAAAAAATTGGGGGGGGAAAAGGACAAAAAAACAGTCATTCTATTATAGAAGTCTGTTTATATATGAATGAATATATGTATTCTAAATGTTATTCCTTCGTGTTGTACACAACTTTGTAAATAAATTTTTAAAATGCTGTTCTTTGTGTTATTTAATAATTATATACTATAGAAAGAGAGTCTGATCGGGTGACAATTTTAGGTGTATAATATATAGATGAGAAGATATTTTAACTAACCTTTTTCTGTAAATACCTCACTCTCCCTTTAATTCAAATAACCTTTCCAGGAGTTGTTAAATAACATGCTAGTTATGTTAGTTATTGTTTCTATAGATCTTGACTAATTTAAGATCCCAGATTTCCCATAATAAAACAGACGATTAGTGCAGATAACTTCCGTTTATTCAGTCTAAATTGTCAGCGCAATTGCGCAGTGAGCAGGAAAGCAATCCAGTTGCAATACAGAAAGGTCTGCCATGGCAAAATCTAATTTAAATCAACAGTATAAAAATAAAACATTATCGCAATTAGATTATGTTTGAGACGCATTAACGCTTTAGAACGTGAGATAAAATTTCCCCAAATCACATTATTTTTCTACTATGACTGTGTGTATATAAAGTCAGGTACAGTAGCACAAAGTTCATAATACCTATCATTATTCTGAATATACTTAGTGTGTGCATTTTTTTGCCATTTTAAAAATGCAGTATTAAATTAAACCTTCTGGCAATCAAAAGATTGTTACCAATTTATTTTGCGGTAGAATTAATATGTGTACCCAACCAATCTAGTTGTATGAATCTTTCGTGAGTAATATAACGCAAATATTATATTATTAAACAGCTGAACCTATATTTTAAAGAAAAAGAAATAACCTTTATCATATGAGAATTTTAAAATATATTTACAGTTATTTTATGTTATAGACTCCTAATAACTAAGTTTGGAGAACAGTTGCAAATATATACTGTGTGTATGTATATATATATATATATATTTGGGGCAAATTAAAGTGACTACGAGCTATGCCGAAAATAATTCGCTATAAAGTCTGATAGAATTAAAAACACATTTGTTTTCAGCCTGAAAAAAAAGAAGCGAAAGAGTAAGAAAAGTATTCATTCATATACATTGAAAATATGTTATTAGTCTATTCTGTCCTCCGTCAAAAACGAGTCAATTTCACCAGAGGTACTGGAAATAAAATGTCAGTGTTCATATTCCACATAGACAAGAATCTCCTCTTGTTAGTAAAATGTAGTGCATAAAATGCATGTTCAATTAATCAGCTATATTAAGGCGTAAACGACTTATTACTACAACACTGATTTTGTTGCTTATTTCAAGTGTAGGATCTGCTGTAAAAATGTGTCCTTGCCTTATACGCCGTTTGTTTTCTTGGTAAAGAGTAAATATTATTGCATCCTAAGTAAACATTTATACCTCGGGATACATATACTAAAATAAAACAAGCTGCCTGGTGACTGGATAGTTTGAACTTTATAAATAAGGACCTGATAATCATCTGACACGGAAAGGAAAAACAGTCACCTTAACCAAGAAGAGATTATATATCGGAGGCTCCTCGTGCAGGTTCCTACATGGACACTCCTCTATTCTCTTTTTACAAGGAAAACTAAACAGACCTAAATTTGTTTGTGTGCTGCGGCTATAAAAGTAACAAGTTGTTTCACAGTTGTGGCTAGCTAATCGGTTTTACACAAACAGCAAATGGTGCATGATTTGTGCAACACACGCGGAGGTTATTTCTATATTTAGCCGATACCCCTGGGAAAAGAAAAAGGACGCTCTTCTTGAATTCACTTTTAGGCTCAAGAAGCTGCTGATCCAGTGCTTCTCACTGACATTGGATAACAGGGGGCTCATTCCATTCCTGATCCTTTATTACTTATAAAATTACTCCCTCATATTTCAGTACATAGCAATAATACCTCGCGGCCCTGCATGTGTGTTCAGAACAAGCAGCAGCCTTTAAACTGGAAGACCTTTTCGTGCTATTTATTAGGCGGCCGGGGTGGGAAGAAGGCAAAATAGCCGGCAACTTTCTTCCCAACTAGTTTCCTTTGACACGGAGACTTGAGACATTTCTCTTTCTTTTCTTTCCCCCCATGATCTGCATAACAGGCCAGCAGAGCTATAGCAGTAGTGAGGGGGGACCGGGAGAACTGTCGTTTCTCTAACGCTGCTGAATAATTCTCTTCAGATTGCAGTCACCAGCTACTTCTTTGAGAGAGAAACATAAATATCATTATAGTGTAAACGTTTTAGGCGCAGCAGGAAAATGTGCAAATCGAATTAGAAAAACAAACATGGTAGACGGAAGCCCAAGTATATTCCCCACTGCTTGGAACATTACAATAATTTAAATTAATAGGTTATAAAATATTACGGAGTTGATCAATTGTTCTCCTAGGTTCTTTATTAAATTAAGAGTGGATTAATTTTAATCGCATTTGGCTTGCTTGTAATGATGGGATACGTTATGTAATTACGTGAATTTTTGTTCGCAGGGTTTATTATAGCGTCTCTGTCTCTCGGCCCCCGTGATCCGCTACACACACCGCTGACTCAGACCTAGGATTTGCCATTCTAGCTTCTGCTGTTGCCGCCTCTGCAAAGCAAACGCCAAATGTCCTGTTGTCTTGTACTGTACTACACAGGCAAGAGGCACAAGGATATTGCAAGGCAAAGAACCCATCACCTAAAAGTAGGAATGGAAGAGAAATCATTAATTTAAATAGAAAGGAACTGGGGAGCAAAATGAACCCAGAGGCCGCAGGTGAAATCTCACTTTGGGGCTCCCAGAGGGACACAGAATTGTAATAGCGGATTGGGACCTGTAGGGGGCGTTAGGTATAGAACGAATTTCCCAGATGTCTGGAGCAGCTCCTGACCTCCGCGATCTATAAAGCGGCTTCTCTAGACTTCTTCCCCTACTCTCCCCAGTCATGCACAGAGGGACTCCTCGGGAAAAGGCTTGCGAGAGGCACACTCCAGTATTGTAACTTGGGAATGGGACAGATTTCTATAGAGGTCTGAAGGAGGTAAACAGGTTAACGCGGATGATGAGAAACAAACGACTCTGAAGTGAGGTACGGAGGAAAGGGGGATCCTTTATTTTCATAGTCCCGTGAATAGCCATAATATTTTGGGAAGATCCACAAATAACACAGACAGGCAGGTCCACACATCACTGAATTCAGCAGTTATGGGTTTTTTTCATGCATTGTGTTTCCAAAAAGCACTTTCTGATCCTGCTCCTTCCCAAGTCAACGGGAAGATTACCATTAACTCGGATACCAGCAGGATCGGGCCCTTCCTTTGTATGTTTGTCCGTTCGTGTGGCTTGAACGGAACGAACATTTCTGGGCACCGATGCAGCTGGATACCAAAGAAACATATAGTATTTCTTTATTAAAAAGGGTTTAAAAGGACCCCATCTAGAACAGGACCGTTAGGAAGAAAGACGAAACATTCCTAACCCATTGCCACAGATTTTATCCAAGATGTCCAGCAAAAAGAAAATATTCGATTGCTGAGTCAAAAAGCAATTTGAAACGTGGAGAATCTCCTATGACTTCCCGCACTTCTTCAACTGCGCCGTTTTACATTGATGAAAGTCCTGACACAGCTCTGACCCCCGTCTCCCTGACCCCTGCACAGAACTATCCCAGCAGAGTAGGAAAGTTTCCACAATGGGAAAACCACTCAAATCAATCAAGCAACGAAAGTCTTATTTGCTGGGGTTCCTTCCCCATCCCCATTTCCACAAACCGTCCGACACATATGGCAAAACTTGACACGGTTGGTGACAGATGCCTGTTAGTGTAAGACATGTCATGCTGGCCTCTGGGGTGTATTAAAAGTAACCAGATCCTAAACACTGGGGAAATGACCATGCTCTGCAGTTGGTGTAGGTATCCAGAGCCATTTTTTCTCACTTTGGTTATTTATTAAAAATGCAGTAACATTCTTCATTCACCGCAGAGGAGGCTTAGCAGAATATACAGGCAATAATACTTTAATAATACTGATATTATTTGAAATCGTTTACATGGTTGGAAATGGGGGACACACCGTCTAATTAACACCCTGTTTCCTCAATTGCTGTAAATCAGTGTAGCGCTGCGATTGACACCAGCTGAGGATCTGGCCCTTACTTTTACAGCCGGTTTTATTTTGAAAGAAAAATCAGCGGATACTCTTCTGAGTTCTTGCACTAAAGCGGAAATGCTCGTTGCAGACCCAAGCGCTGTATTCCTCTCTCGATCCGTTCTCCACGCATCTGGGTTACATACTAATTGATCTGTCACTGGGCATAACGGCAGAGGCGAGAATCCCAGCGCTAGGGTCATTCAAAAGGACACACGCCGGGCTATTCCTCGCTACTGAAACCAGAACCCACATAAGGGCTAGGCCTTGCACGGGGGATCTCCCCTCTCGGTGCTGCCATACATCGACTTTGCATTTTCCCACCATGGGGTGCGGGCCTACGAGTCTCCTCTCTGGTAGGCTACACTGTAGAGGCGAGGCAGTCAGCCTCAAAGTCTCACGACACACACCAACCTCGCTGTCTCTAAGGCCGCAGAATCGCGTCCCAGAGAGGAACAGTTTGTGTCTGCATTTTGCGTGGGTCCAACTCCTCTACCAATACAACTTTCCAAAGGAAGGGTCCCCTGATCTCTCTTTTCTTCCAAACTCCCGTACTATATATGGGAGGAGGCCCCTTTGAACCTTGTTAAAGAAATAGAGGCTGGCTAATACACTTAGCTTGAAGGGAACCGATTCGATTACTACATTTATTTTACTCATCAGAGTCAAGCAACTAAAGGTTTAAGATGAATGGATCCCAATGAACTTTGATCCCTAAGTTTCTCCGGTGGTGGGGAGGTGGAGTTTGCACGGCACCGTTGGTAGATGTGGAGTCCTTTCTTCCTGTCATTGTCCTCCTCATGCAGCCTCTAAGTTTAATCAGGGCATGTATGTTTTATCAGCTTTTCCCCTCTGTGAGCAGTGTCCCCGAGTCGCTGGAAGGAGTTTTGTCAACTGGAACAGCGAGTCTGCACACGCTGGAGGCGCAGTGACTTGGCTAAGAACCAGCTACCTGGGAGCAAAGCTCACGGCTGGCAAAAGCTGGTTTCATGTGGTGGGTAGGGGTGAGTGGGAATTACACTACAAAGGGCCCGAAGCAGGACGTTCAAAAATGGGGCTCCTTTGCGGTCCTCGACTCATCCAGTGATCAGTCAAAAGGGGCACGTGGTAAAGGCCCGGGGCGAATGAAAAGGGTGCCAAAGTCCTGAGCTATGAGCCCCTCACCAGGAATTTGAAGCGGGGGGAGGGGCCTACTATCTAGCTTATATGTCGTCTATATTTGTACTCTAGTTCATGGCAGGCTTTGCCTTTTCGACGCTGTAAGAACACATGAATCTCCCCTTGGATGATGGAAAAGGAGAATATAATTTACTAAGGAGGCTGGGAAATATCCGGTCTTCGTGAATCTCTGCTTAGGTTTGTGTAGTGGCTAGTGTTTACGGAGCGCTACAGCTGTAGTGATTTTTTTAAAATCTGCCTTATTTATATAATAAAATACATGTTTTGGGGGGTGCATGATACTGAGTGCTGTGCATGATTACTGAAGTACTTTATGAGAGGCCATTTGGTTGTGATAGACCAGGGCTCCTGTGTAAGTTTTGTCCAAGGAAGGTCTGTCTGGCTCCCTTCTATAAAGTTCTGACTCGGTTGCGTAGTCTTCTTTACAGGCATTTATGCGCTATCACGTTAATAAGTCACATCCACTAAATTAAAGCGCTAAAATCCTTTAAAATTGTAGCTGAAAAGCTTTTCTCCCTCCCCCCCCCATCGTATTTCTTAATATAATCCATAGCTCACTCTTTATTTTTCTCCCATGTTCTGGTTTGAGAGCTCTCAAAAGTAATATCAAACCTTCACCTTCTAGTTGCTTGAGGCAGAATTCTTTGCAGGACTCTTGCAACTGAAACAATGTTGTAAATTAGTGCACTCTTCTGATACCTTTTTGAACTAGCAACATAGGACATTTTTAGAGGAAACCGCAGACCAGGCCGTGATCCCCCTTGTCCTTCCAAAGCTCCCATTGATACAGGATAGAGCCCATGATTGCTAAATATCCAAGTGCACTTGCTGCAAATACAGGGCATCAGCCCCTGGGTAATTCCTTAATCTAGTAATTTTCCAATTACCCAGACTGGGTAATTAAATTATGCCTACCTAATTTCCTCTGTTTTAATTCATCTCTAAAAATTAGCTGTTTGGCGCTACTGTGCTCTGTTACCCTCAGAGATATGGCCCAGAAAGAGCTGGATTTATGCGGGTGAAGTAATTTCCATATACTTAGTGGTCACATCCAACTGGCTTTACTAACTTCTGTTCCTTCCGCTGACTTCAGTTGAACCACTGGCATGAGTTAGACATGCATGATTTGACCTATACACCTTGAAGCAATTTGGATACTTCCAGACAAAAGGTGCTTTAGTATATATTTGGAATGTATTATGTATATATTTATCCATGGCCACCTTATAAACCTCCAAAACAGCATTTTAGGATGGGAAGTTAGCACTAGAGGTTCCCGGTAGCATCACACTACTTAAGGGGGCTTGCCAAACTCCTTATAGTGCAACAATTGGTCAATGTTCCCAATGCAATATTATTTCCTATTTTCAGAATTGCTCCTGGGGTAGAGTATAAAAATATGCTTTGGCCTGAACAAAATCTCAGGCTGAACCAGGATTTTGAAACGTATTTGGAGCCATTCACTACCTTCAGTCTGCACACACATCCCATTGGCATGAACCAAAAGTTTTACAGCAGATGGAGGACAGTGGGTTTATGTCATTTTTAGGCTACAGTAATGCAAAGGAGAGGGGGAGGGGAAGGAAATCTGGTGCTTTGTTTTTAGTTTCTTGTTCAAAATGGTCTAGAGTTTAAAAATCACATTGCGCATGTTGTTGCTGGCAGGACAGGTTCATTAGAGAGGCCACTGACGGAATTACTAGCTAGAGGGCAGGCTAAACCACCATCTCTCTACTGATACAGCTTCTGATTTCTGGTACTTACAGGTGATCACTGTGAAGAAGATTGTGCAACTGCTGCTCATTCCCTAGCGGTCTGTGAATCAAAGACCTTCACCTTAAAATTAATCACAGGGGGAGTCATTCTGGAGTCCAGCATGAGACTGGAGGATGGTGTTATAAAGTGGGATTTTCAAAGGAATAAGGCACTCAGTTCCCCTCGAAATGTCCCAGTTCCCATACACTCTTTTGAAAATCCCACCCACAAGCAAAGACCTTATCTTGTTTATTTGTGGTATACAGTGGACCTACTCCTACTGGAAAATGAAGAGGAAGCCGTTGGCTTCAATGGGTGCATGTCTCTAGGATATATTCTTAAATAGATAGACCAGATAGTGAAATCTGAAAATGACGCGCTGCAATTACTTCATCAAACATCTGTTGAGTGCACAGATTGGAGAGATGCAGTGTAATCTATCCATTAATTATAACAATGTTTGTATGCAAACTCTTTTGGTCCACTCTAAAACTTAAGTGCGTGAAAACACAACATATCACGTTTATTTGAACCAGTTAATAGTCTGCAAGCGCTTCACAGGCTATCTGTTATGTTTAACACATTCAGATCTAATTTTCCCCTCTGGTTACAAAACTACCATTGAAAACGAACCCTGAACTGACAAACTCACAGCATCGAAGAGATTAGGAGGTAAAATCTCCACTCTTTTCAAACTGGAGCATTTAACCTAGTGATCTCAGAGCCATGCAAGGAGAGTTCAGAAGGGAATGGGAGCCCTACCTTTGATCCATTTGCTTTGTTGGTTTAATACAGATTGACAGCCTTACTTTACCATAGCTTGTGTGTTGATTTTCAAAATCTGGTCACCTTTAGATACCAACATTTGTTAATGGACCGAGGAATGCATATAATTGGCCAAATATGAACAATATATTTTTCTTGAGAGACCACACTTACATTCTAGGGACTTCTATTGAGTTACGTTTTACTAGTCCTAAAACATTTAGCGTTATGCATTTAAAAGATACAGATCATAGGTATTACATCCACAGAAAGTATTTTAGTCAGTGAATGTTCAATGTAGCAGGTAGAGATGAACTTAGCGCATCTTTGAGACTGAACTGGGAACAGACTCTTCAGCCATAAAATGCACTTAACAGTCTATTTAATAGTGGCGAGGTCCTTGAAAATGCAATATCCATGCTAATCTTGCCTTTTTCTAAATCAGAAATGAAAAATAGGTCAGTGAGGTAGAGCCTTCCCCTTCCATTTCAAATGTGACATTTAATCTATTTTAATAACTAAGTAAACTTTATTAATTCAGGATTTGGTAAGCAAGCTGAGAAAGGAGGCACTCCACAACTTGATTAAGAAAACAAAATCTGAGAAGGAGTGTCCCTAGATTAAAGGTTTAATAAAATCCCTGCTTACTTGAGCTTCAACAAGATGGAAGAAGCCAGGGCATACGAAAACACCACAGCCCCTCCTTTCAATTAAGCAGTGAAATGGCTGAACCTCAAATATACTTTCTTTTACAGAGGTAGCAATGTATCAAAGTATGAAAGATTGATATCTATCTCACAGAGCTGGAAAGGACCCCAAAAAGGTCATCAAGTCCAGCCTGCCCCCCACTTTTACTAATGAGACTAAGTACTGATTTTGTCCCAGACAGCCCCCTCAAGGATTGAACTCATAACACTCAGTTTAATAGACGAATGCTCAAACCACTGACCTACCCCTCCCCTCAATGAACATTTAAATTCAAGAAGCATGTGGAGTTACAGCGTGAATGTCAAACAGAAGTGGCAATAGCAGACCGGCTCTGCTTACCTACAACTCACAGCGGAGGGTTAAACCAACGGGCACTGGTTTTAATCTGGAGTTTAATTTATTTGAATTTAATTAACAATAGTAGTAGTCAGTCTTAAGGTCAACCATGCCCTTCTAACTAGTTTATTTACTTATGTATTAATTATTATTATTATGGCACAATGCCAATCATCTTTCAGGCGGATTATGGTAAAGATTAAAAAAGAGAAATAATGAAAGTCAAGCTACAAAATAACCGTGGCTAAACCGCTCTGTTTACAAGAAAACCATCAGCGTGATGGTTTTCAGTGTTCCAGCTTTTCGACCAAATGTGTGTGACATAAGGACAGATACAATTTTTATAGTGTTGAGCGCCCAACTGAAAACGTCTCTAGAGTATGTTTTCCCACTTCCTCCTGCATCCCGGCTCAATTCAGGAATTAAATCCTACATGAGCAGGAAAGCAACTTTTTATAGCTGCAGCTTCTTCCAAGTCTCTTTCCCTCCAATCCGCTATAGGAAAGACTTTTCCATCATTCAGATTGCATTTCATTCTAGAGTTACGGAACACACTAGCGGTATTTGTGTTTCGACTATGCAGGTTTATGTCAATTGTAATAGCTGTAATAAAAAAAAAAACAATCGGCCAGCAAACTGATTCAAACGTCAGAAAGATGTGAAAAGGGTTAATAGAAACGATCTTCCTGATCATTATTCGTTTCTCTCTCCTGGTAAAAAACAAAATCAAACCCCGCTTGTCTACTGCCCCGTTGTTACAATGTGTCCTTAATGCCTTTTCCAGTCATTGATCTGGTCAAAGGCACTGCAGAAATACTAGTGACAGAGACTCGATTTCAGGCAACGTCGCCAATACAAGTATTTAGAAAGCATTCAATAGAAAGCTTTCCTGGGGAAGTGGATGATTTCACCTTGCAACAAAGGGAGCTAAGCTAATTGAACTAATGCACTTGAACTTACAGCAATATAGCCTAACACTCCAATACAGAGCTCTGAGAATTCTCTGTCAAATGTACATGTGGAGATAGAGTGCCCCAAAATGAAGGGAAGTTAGGGAATAATATCAATAACCTACAGGATATTGCTTTCACTGCTGAATTAGGAAGTTACTAACTCAGATACTATGAAAGATGCATGCTATTCTTGGATTTGTTAAACATTGCTCTGCTTGTTATTCTAAATAAGGAATAGCTATCAGTTAACTGTAGAGGCAAAACATGAAGAAAGCAGAAAAAGGAACAGCCAAAAGGAGGCAGAGCTGGCTGGCTGGCTCCTAGCTAGATTAAAATAGTGTACTGGACTATCTATTATTTGCCAGCTCTGCCTCCTACTTTGCTAAATTTGGATCCAAACAGGCAATAGGCAAAATTTCCATTGACAACAACCAGAGCTGTTTTGGAAACTGTATCAGAATTGATAGCGTTGTGGCTCAGTCTTGCTGGATCAGTAATCGCAGGGAGTGGTGGCTATGGAGATCTAGATAGATTTGAAATTACAGCGTTGTTTAACTCACCAGTTTCAAAGTGCTATGTACTATGCTAAAGAAGCTATAACATCTATTAGGATTAACTTTTCACATAGAATTAAAATAATTTTAAAAAGGGGACTGCAAGTTAAATAGCAATCGTTGTTAGTGGTCTTTATACTTCATAGCATCTAATATCATTCCAGTTGTAATTTATTTGCTCTTGTAACCAATATATTTTTGAGTCTGAATTTGTTATAGATTCATGTATTTAGGACCCAATGAGACATTCCCCAGAGTCCTGATTCATTTCTTGCACAAGTGATTATTTAATTAAGTATCCATATGAGTCAATAAAGTTTGCTGGTTTATTAGCTCTCATTGTAAAAATCTGATGCTCTGATAATGTTATGATGTTCTTATCTATATCTACTATCTTCAGCTAGATTCAGAGATCCAAAGGTGCTCAGAGTTCTCACAGTTTAGAAACCAATAAGTGGTTTATATGTTCATCTGTGAAAGATCCTATAGTTTCCATCTTCCAATACTTAAAGAACACACTGAGTGGGATGACAAGCAAAGAGCAGAAATTGTTTCAAATGGTTAATAACTATATTTTGGTGATATGTTTGTTGCTGAATTCATTTACACTCAGAAGATATATGAGTAGGAATGGCAGGTATATCCTATCCTATATATTGCATTAGAAAATACTTTTGGGAAGTAGTCAAAAGGTATTTCTGCTGATGTACAAGGGTAGACTAGACAAAACACTACTATCACGCCAAAAATTTTCCAAATTTTGCTTTTTTGACAGAAAACCTAATTTTGGGGGGAGGTTTCCCACTGGATTTATTGATGTTTATTAGTATTAATAATACATAATATGAATAATTAATTAATATATAGTACCATCCAAAGGCCTTATTTGGCTGTGGGGCTCCATTGAACTGTGCACTGTACAAAGGATACAAACTCTACTCCAGAGGGATTACATTCTAGAAGACATAAAATAGACACAGGATAGAGGCTGGGGTTACAACATATGACCAAACGAATATGGTGAAGGATTCTCAGAGCTTGTTAGTTACAAGCTTTGTTGTTGGTTTTTAATATTTTTTAAATTGGGGGTAGAGGTAGGATGAGGAATGGCAGGAATGAGATTAGTGAGAGTAGGGAAATGTCCTACATGTTGCATGGATGTCCTTGAAAGATTCTCTTCCTCCCCCCACCCCCCCATTACCATCTAAGGCCCTGATACCACAAAGACTTAAGCAGCTGCTTAATTTTACCACCACGAGTCTTCACTATGATAACATAGTTAACTATGTGCATAAGTCTTCACAGGACTGAGGTTTAAAACTTTAATATTTTATAGTTTAAATAAATGAGTTCCAGGTAATATTTTCCTGAAAAAGTGGTTAAGGAAGTGTGTCATCACATTGTTAGTTTTACCTGTAGGTCAGCAAAAATGAAGTCTTACATATTTCTAAGAAAGTATATGCTGCTCATGAAATGGTAACTGCCAATATAAATATCTACCTTCTGTAGCATTCAGGCTCAAATCCTATAAAACGCCTCAATTTGGAACTCCATTTCAGTGAGAGTTCTGTGCCTGGAAGGCTTGCAGGATTGGGCCCTGAAAATCTTACTACCTGTGCCTTGTATTATTAGAATAATCTGTGTTCTGCTAAAACCACTGTCCCAGAAATGAACACACACGAAAGACAAAAAACATTAATCAAGGAAGAAACTTGGAAAATAGATCAATTCATATTATACTGTTGGCAATAGGTAATAGTCATGTGAATCTTTTCTAGGACTATCCACTGAATAATATTCTTTAGGTTAAATTGTCAGGTTCCTTAACAGTATTACTGAGGGTAAAGAAATACTAGACTATGAAAAATTTGAAAAAGATGGTTGATGGTAGGTCTCTCCTTTGCTCCCAAACTACTCCCTAGGTCAGGGGTTCTCAAACTGGGGGTTGGGACCCCTGAGGGGGTTGTGAGGTTATTACATGAGGGGTCGCGAGTTGTCAGTCTCAACCCCAAACCCTGCTTTGCATCCAGCATTTATAATGGTGTCAAATATATTAAAAAGTGTTTTTAATTTATAAAGGGGGGGGTCACACTCAGAGGCTTGCTATGTGAAAGGGGTCACCAATACAAGAGTTTGAGAACCACTGCCCTAGATACTTTCTCCCTGATGCACAGCAGGCCCTCAAGCTGCTCTCTTCCTTTGGGAAAGAACAGGACTCCAGACTGCTCCCAGTAAGGAAGCCAGGGCCAGATCTATGGGCGTTGGAAGCCTAAATACCTTCAATGAGCTGCACTCCAGTCCCTAGTTGTGTCTACTCTATCAGGCTTTTTGCCAATAATTTCCCACCATTGTAACATTTCATCTCCACCAGTTGCAGCAACAGGAGCAGCACTACAGCAGGCTGGGTTTTAGATGGCCATTGTTTTTTTAAGTACTGTCATAAAGATCTAATCTGAGTATGATAAAACAACAAGGTGCATAAATAGCTGGCAGCTGCCTGAAGCCATAGCTGCACTAGTGCTGCCACTAGAAGAGCTGAATGTTTGGTGAATTACAGGTCCTATTTTTGGCAGTAAACAAGGTTTGTGTGTAGTGACTGAGGCAGCATTAATGTTATTCTGAGTGTTAATTTTGGTACCTTCTGACATTTACAATCTGTGTACGTTCAGGCCAGGATGTTTTGCCTTGAGGTGGCGGAGGTAACAAGCCATGTCTAGACTAGGGCAAGAGGTGTGTTGTTAGCGCTGGTTAGCTAGTAGGATGCAATTGACTAGTGCAGAAAAGGAACACATGATAAACTGGTAAGTTAAAGCCCTAGTGGAGCCAGGGCTCGTGCAAGGATGTTTCACGCCCTAGGCAAAACTTCCACCTTGCCCCCCACCCTCTCTCCGGCCGGAGGTGCCCCCCACAGCAGGTGCCCCTGGCCTAGAGTTGGCGCTACAAGCCTGGGAGGCAGGAGAAGCGGAGCAGCCAGGGTGTGCTCGAGGAGGCGGACCAGAGGTGAGTTGGGGCTGGGAGTGGTTCACCTGCCTGCCACTTGCTGCACCTGACCCTCCCTCCACCTAACTGCTGACAACGAGCGGGGTGGCTGAAGATCTGGCCACCGCAGTCGTTGCCGAAGGACCCGAAATGCTGCCCCCCCCAAATACTAGTGCCCTAGGTGACCGCCTAGGTCATCTAATGGGTTGCACCTGGGTGGAGCCTCCTCACCTGGTTAAGAGGAGGCCACAGGAGATCCACCTGTAGTGCCTGACGCAGTGGGCTTAGTAGTGTTTAGGGTTAGTGGGGGCTCTGCCTGGCAGTCATGTGCCCATTGCTCTGGCCCCCATCCCGCCCCGCTCCCACTGCCCCCGTCGCTTGTCTCCATTCACTCTCCCAAGCCCCTGTCCCTTCCCTCAGCCCTACGTACTCGCGCCCGCGTTCACCGGATTACTACGCGCGCGCGCCCCGTGACGCTGCCAGCGCGTGCCCGTCGGCCAGACCCGGAAACAGCTCTACTCGAGCGCGGAATCGGCGGGGGACGTGCGCGTCACAGTGAGTCCGTCTGTCCAGTGGAATCCGCGGGCTCGCACAGGAGGGAAGGGGGGAGGCGGGAGGCGGGAGCGTGCTCCGGTGCTGAGGGAGCGGGAAGCAGCGCTTCCTGGTGCCTACTTGAGGCGGGAAATCCGCGCGGGGCGCTTCATGGGCTCCAAGTCGGGGCGTGTGGGTCGGTCCATGCTCCGCGGGTGTCACCAGGGGGCGGGACCTCCGGAGCCGCGGCGGGAGGTTAACGGGGGGTTTGGAGGGTGTCCTAGCTGCCATACGTGAAGGGGGCGCGCGTGGGGCCCGCTGCTGTGAGACGAGTAGGGGAAGAGGGGGCCCTCCGCAGGGTCACGGGGACGAAGGGCTGGCTGGAGGGGCATGATCCTGTCAGCTGGGCCACACGCCCCCCCAGGTAGAGCCCTGAAGGGGAAAGGGGCCTGTCGCCCTGGCCTCTCTACTTTTCCCGTCTTCCCTTGACAGGGGGAGTGTGTGGCCTCCCCCCTCCCCCCCCACAGTCATGGGGAGGGCGAGTTGCTGTTAGGGGACTCCTCTTTGAGCCTAACGGTGCTGAGGAGTGGGTGTGGGTCTAGGGTGACCAGACAGAAAGTGTGAAAAATCGGGACGGGGTAGGGGGAGTCATAGGAGCCTATATAAGGGAAAAAACCCAAGTCGGGACTGATAAAATCGGGACAAGTGGTCACCCTATGTGGGTCTGTCCTGGTGTTTGTGGCAGAGACGGGGTCCTCCGCATACGGAGTAGGTAGGACATCGATTCATCATTGGCAAAATCAACTGATTGACAAATACATATTGGTAGCCTTTTCCTCTTACCATGCTGAGCAGCACTTGGATTTCATCACAGTACTCATTACATGCCTAATGGCATCACACACAAACATATGGGGGCACACTAGTTAGAGGCCATTAGTCTAGGGATCTTCTCTGAGGCTTTTTCTTCCTTTGCCTTCTTTATTAAAAAATATTTGTCTGAAACTGCCATCTTTGTTCAAGGACATCAGCGGCTTCTTCCTCTCCTTTCTCATCATACCTTCATTTAAGGTGTCACAATGAGAAAAGACTGGAAATGCCTCATACAAAATTATAACTGGAGTTGAACAAAACTCATCCATTTCTGTTTACAAGTGTCTGAGCCAATAGGTTTTCTTGGGATAGGTCCCAGATGTTTGCTGTCTTGTCCTGTGTTTTTGCCTGGTCCATTTATAAATGAACAGTCTTTCATAAGATAGCACAGAGATAAATTAATAATTAATAACTAGCAAAATACAACTCTGATTTGGCAATGTTGCTTAATTTTTTCAATTATGGTGGTTTGTGAGAGATCAGCACTGAAAAAACATCATTGCGATTCCATTTTGCCTTTTGACCCCTCCGCTTCATTGTAATGTGATTTTAGTGGCTGCTATGTCAAGAACTGAGATCTAGAACTAACACCATACCATGAGACATTGTAATCATAGCCTGACTGCAGAGAGTATAAAACATGGGTCTATAAAATCATGCTGGTATTGAAATGAGTTTCAGGATAAGGAAAATGATAATCAGAATGACTAGATTTGATAACTTAGGTGTCACCTATTTTATAATGTATGTTCAGTTTTTTTGGTGGTGTTGAATGTGATTGAATGATTTCACAAAATGTTAAAAAATGCTACTTATTGCACCTCAGCTGCAATTTCCTCTCTGGTCAAGGGTTTAGAAACTTTGGAGCTGCTGCTGACATTTTAAATATTTCCTTTTCTACATTTCACCGGAGCTTCAACAGTCTAATGAAGTTAAAGTTTTACTTAACATTCAGTAACAACAAAAATATAAATGACAACAAGCTGAGGTCTAAAGTTTCATGGCTTGACAAAACAGAGAAACACTGTGATGGAACAGTGCAAGTACTTTCAGGACTAGTACCTTTTCTTAAGCACTCATCCTGAACCAGTAATCAGAAAGGATTTTTTTTCTGAGGCCTGGTCTACACTACGCGTTTATACTGATTTTTAGCAGCGTTAAACCGATTTAACGCTGCACCCGTCCACACAACAAGGCCCTCTTATATTCGGCATATAAAAGGACTCTTAAACAAAACCCGGTCCTAGTTGTAAAGCTATTACCCCACCCTACCCCCCCGAAAACGAAAGAAAAAAAGGAAGGTTAGAAAGAACAGCTTTGGGAAAAGCGGGGGGTTGATATACATTTGTTATCCATATATCGATTAAGGGTTAGGTGTGGGACCGCAAATCGATGCGTATTGCCTCGCACGGGCGGTATCCCCACTGCACACACTGGAGTGACCTCGCTGGAAAGCAATCTGAACTCAGTACACGACAGGAAACAGGCAAAGCACCCGCAGAACTTTACTCTTAGAATTGCTGCACTTTCGCTGATATTGGCCCTCAGTGTGGAGTAACAGCGAGGGGGCGATGCAATCCAAATCCAAAAAGAGCTCCAGCAGGATCGACTGGAGATAGTGGATCTGAGATTCGCTGTATGGGGAGACCAATCTTTCTGAGTCAGAAGCTCCGTTAAGATAGAACGAGATGCCAAAGCATTGTTATAAAAGGATCTCCAGGCTATGATAGACAAGCAATTCCGCGCACTGAGTGTTGTTACATAGGGTAGACCGAGAAGCGACAAGAAGAACAAATGCTGATGCGCACTGGAGGAGGGACGGGGTACTGAGGACAGCCAGCTATCCCGAGAGTCCCCGCGTCTCCGAAAAGCATTCATTTGCTAGCTGTTCACAATGCCTGTACGGTCAAACAGCATATGTCCGACAGGTGGTTGAGGTAATATCGTACAATACTTACTCCGCCTGACCCCCATCGAAATAAAAAAGGGAAAAAATGCTCCTGAACTTTTTTCCACATTGTACCTCTTAAAGTATATCTAACATAATCGCATGCTGATCTGGTTAAGAGACATGAGTCTAGGGGGCAATGAACAGACATCCTGCTCCCCTCCCTCTCGACAGCCGGTGGACCGAGACGTATTCAAGATGCAGTCAGGACCCGGTACCCTGTACATCAGCCCGTGAGTGCTCTGGTTGGCCTCAAAGGTGAGGAGTATGGCCAGGAGAGCACCTGGGTAAATAGGAACACTACCCAGTTGATCCCGCAGATGGTAATGCGAAGCGGCGTGTAACCGTCCTCACATAGCAAGCTGGGGGCTGAACCCGATAAGAACCCCCCCCTTTATTCTAAAGAAAAGATCTGTCCTGCTGGCACTATCATACAGCAGCTGAGCTGCCTCCCCCTCATTTTTATCTCACTAAAAATCATGTTTCTTATTCGGCATGTTTTTATACGGTCAGAACAATATATGAGGGGAGACACTGCCAACGTAAGCCAAGACACAGAAGGGTTGGGGGCAGGAGGCAAGCAAGTGGCGACAGTTGTTGGCAGGGATAAGCCCCTAGGAAATGGCATGACAGCTCTCATTCGTGTGAGGACTCGACACGGAGAGCGAACTTGTGCTACTCTAAGAGTTGCTCTCTTGATACACTGTTCTTTCTAGATACACAAAGCACATATGTGGCCCAGCAGACTGACGGCGTATTTTAGATCACAACCATAAAGAGAAACATATGACCCGGTGTCATTCCCCATCTAAATTTTTGCGCCAAACTCCGGCCCACCTCATCGAAGGTCAGCCAGAGCACCCATAACAAAGCAAGAATGGTACCAGAATGACTGTAACCGCCTCTGCGACGGCTTGCAAAGGCAAATGAACTGCTGCTGTGTAGCTACTGCAGACATGCCTCTGTCAGCGGCAGTCTCAGTAACACATATCCAGTGACGGTGACGGGGGAGGATCAAAAAGGCAAAATGGACTCACTGTTGCCATGCTATGACGCACAGTGAAAACCAGGCAAAACCAGGCGACACGAAATGATTGTACTGCGTTGCTTTCACGCAGGAGAAAAGAATGAATGAGTGGAGATATTTCACCACAAGACACCTACCCGTGACACTCACTTTTGCTACATATGGCATTAGGATCTTCACCCAGAATTCCAATGGAGGGGGCGACTGCGGTAACTATGGGATAGCTACCCACAGTGCAATGCTCCAGAAATCGACGCTAGCCTTGGTACATGGACGCACCGTATTATTGTGCTTTGTGTGGCCGCGTGCACTCGACTTTATACAATCTGTTTTACAAAACTGGTTTATGTAAAATCGGAATAATCCTGTAGTGTAGATGTACCCTGAGTCACAACAGCATTATGCACTTGCACCCGGTGAGGTAGCAGATTCCTATTCAAATCCTATCTTCTCATCAGGCAGAGGGCAGACTTTAACCAGGAGTCTCCCACATTCCAGGTGAGAATCTTTAGGTCAGTGGTTAAGGTAATAAGTGAGGTCCTTCTTTCTCCCCTCCCTCCAGTCATTTTGTGAAGTTAGACCGCATCTTAGCACACCTACTGGATTGGGCCCGACACACAGTTTAGGCAGAGGAACATCTATCTTCCCTCTGATATGTGGGTCGCTTATTTGGGAGATTGGTGTCCAGGCACCTAGAGCGAATCAGTGGTGCATATGTTCAGAGGCAGGAATGTAGTTGCCTGGGGAACTTTTACTGCAAAAATTTAGGTGCCGGGTGAGTTTAGCTACCTACAGGGTTAGACAGAAGCTGAGTGGGAGTTTTGTGGATTGCAGTGGTGCCTAAAAACGTGACTTAGGTGCCTGAGTATATTTGTGGCCAGAGCTGGCCTTACCATGAGGTGAACTGAGGCAGCCGCATCAGGTGCCAGACCGTGTGTGTGTGTATGTGTACCACTAGGACCCAGAGTGTAGAAAATTGTGTCTGCTGCTGGTGCATATGTATTCTCTCTGCTCTAGATGCACAGAGATGGTGGAGTGCTGTGCTAGAGGAAGGAGGGCACAAGAGACGTTAACAGGCAGGCAGGAGAAAAGATGAGAGGGAATAACAGAAAGCAGCAGGAGC
The DNA here is from genome assembly GCF_003597395.2 of Chelonoidis abingdonii. Lineage (NCBI taxonomy): Eukaryota > Metazoa > Chordata > Testudines > Testudinidae > Chelonoidis > Chelonoidis abingdonii. The sequence continues at coordinate 18,329,010 of NC_133775.1, forward strand.
TGCAGGGAGAGAGAGGAGGTGGAGCCTCTTATGTACCTCTCTAGCACCCCCAGGAGCCTGGACTGATTAACACCAGCTTCTCAGGGAGCTTCCTGTTTCCTGCTGTTTCCCTGAACCCACTTGAGAAAAACAGGCAGTCAACTGGAGTAGTAGGAGCCAGTTAGGCCCTTAAGACGCTGATATCTTCCCTCACTCAGGCCCTGCTACCAGCCTGTTTATTTGTCCCCTTTGACTCAGTGTTGAGAGCCACTATAGCTCGCACAGAACAGCAGTCATGAGTGAAAGAAGAAAACACCCCTCTGGGGCAGCATTCAGAAAAGAAAGAAAGCAAAGGAAGCTTTTCTATTGAAGCAGGAAGGAGCTCTCCTGAGATACCTAGACACAAATGTTCACGGTGAGTGCTCCAGCCCCGGTGAGGACGTGAGTGGTGAGGAGATGCCTGATCTTCCAATTAGTCAGAGTGCAGGTGACCTGGTAGCTACTGCAGCATCCATATCTGAATCTCAGATAGATGTAACCATGCACATTCCTGAAGAAAAGTGTAGATCAGAGAAGAGTGTGGTGGAGGCGCAAGAAATAGCTGCTGCTGCTGAGTTTAGTTCCTTAAGTCTAGATGTTCCAGGACTATAGACCCACTTGAGCAGTAGCCTGAGGGGCTTCCTTGTAGTGCATGGGCCACAGCAAGTGAAAAACTTAATATTCCCCAAAGACAATGAAAATAGCTGTTTCCATCCAACACGTTACTGGCACGAAATCACCAATGGTGACAAAGTGGAGAGGCCATGGCTTATGCACTCAAAAACCCAGAATACTGCATACTGTTTTTGTTGCAAACTCTTCCAGTCTAATCTTCCAGCTACATAGAGTTCTACAGGAACAAAGGACTGGAAAAATCTGGCTAGAAATCTGGCATGTCATGAGAAGGCTGCAAATCACCAGAGAGCATTCCATAGGTGGAAAGAGCTTGAGATGAGACTAAGGTTAAAAGGCACCATAGATGATCAGCATCAAGAGAAGATTGCATCAGAGTCTCTTTACTGGCAAAATGTTCTGAAAATGCTCATTGCCATTGTGAGAATGCTTGCTACCCAAAACCTAGCACCATGTGCACTCCAGATCAGCTTGATGTGCCGAACAATGGAAACTTCCTTAAAATTGTGGAGCTGATGTCTGAGTTGACCCTGTACTACAGGAGCACCACTATTACTTGGAAACTGTACACACATAAGCTACCTTGGAAAAACAATTCAAAATTGAGATCAATACAGTTACTGGCAACAAAAGTCAAAAGGAAAGGTTGTGGCTTATCTAAGTCAGCAAGAATTACTCTGTTAATTCTGACTGCACCCTGACCATCAGCCATATACGAACAAAATTACTTTAATGGTGCGTTTGTAACAACAGACTTAGTGAAAAATGTCTCTGCATGGGTGATGTCAGAGATGCATTTTCTAGAATTTATTGACATTGATGATACTACCAGGAGCTGGTATGATAAATGTGCTTCTTAAAAAGCTGGAAGATCTGGGAATGCGATAGCTGAACATGAGAGGTCAGGGCTACGAAATGGGCAAACATGAGGGGAAAGAACAGAGGAGTGCAGACACAGATTTGAGAGTTAAACCCTCGCAGTTTTTTTTGTCTCATGCAGTTCTAATTATTGACTTGGTGGTCAGTGATGCAGCATCCGCTTCTAGTGAGCTGCTGAATTTTTTTATGTAATTCAAAGCATGCTATGGTTTTTCTCTGGCATCAACCATCGACTGGCAAATTTTGAAGCAAACATCTGGGAGCATCCTCTCTGCCACTGAAAACCACTTGAGTGCTGTAACGATGGGAAAGTCGAGTTTTTGGACGTTGATTAAAGGCCTATCAAAACACCAAATTGGGAAGATAGAGGATGCCATAGTCTGCCATTAGGAGGATAATGTGTATGACAGGAACTGTTCAAGTGAGAACAGTGCAGAGGGGAAAATGGAATCCATTAGAAATGTACGTAACTTCAATTCTGCATGCTTAGTGTTGTGGCTGATCTACTGTTTGAAGATAAATGTAAGCAAGAGACTCCAGTGTTGACCCTTGTATATCTGGAAGCAATGGAAACAACTGGACAAAGCAAATTCATACCTAAACAGTCTTACCAGTCAACTAGGATTTCAAAACATTCTGAAGCGTGCATCAGAAGTGGCAGAGAACTTCACCCTGAAGCTTTTTTCCCACCCATTCAGGAATAGAAAGTCACTGAATAAGAAAGACATTTGATAATGAGCACATAATCCATAAGAGACCCAAAACAACAATATCAAAGTTTAAATTCTTAATCAGTGCTACATTGTGCAATACAGTCGTTGAAAAACATTTCATGCAGCTCAGGGCCACAGCAGTATATTTGGGGTGTGAATGATATTCCAAAACCCTCACTATACCTGAAGACCTACACTAGCAATGCAGGCACTGGAGACAGTATTGACACATGATGACGCGCGATATTGATGCAAGTGATTTAGATGATGAACTAAAAGCCCTTTCAAAACATTTCAGCAGGATCAACTCAAAGGCTGTTCTGAAATGTATGTGCACAATAAGATGACCACCCTCTTCCAAATGCTTTGTTGCTCTGCGCATACTTCTAACATTCCTGTAACAGTGCCAGTGAAGAACTCAGCTTCTCCCAGCTGAAGTTAATAAACACATCTAAACTCCACAATGACACAACAGAGGCTGGTCGGACCTTGCAACCACTCAAATAGCGCATGAAGCTGGCCCAGACTGTGGACCTTCAGGAAGCAGTTCAAATCTTTGCAACCAAGAAGGTACGGAAAGCACCACTTTGATTATTCAACAGATAAAAATGCCAGTGTTTACTATAAAAAGAACAGGAGTACTTGTGGCACCTTAGAGACTAACAAATTTATTTGAGCGTAAGATTTCGTGGGCTACAGCCCACTTCATCGGATGCATAGAATGGGACATATAGTGAGGAGATATATATACATACAGAGAACATAAAAAGGTGGGAGTTGCCCAACCAACTCTAAGAGGCTAATTAATTAAGATGAACTGTTGTCGCCTCTTAGAGTTGGTTGGGCAACTCCCACCTTTGCATATTTTCTGTATGTATATATATCTCCTCACTATATGTTCCATTCTACGCGTCCAGTGAAGTGGGCTGTAGCCCACGAAGCTTATGCACAAATAAATTTATTAGTCTCTAAGGTGCCACAAGTACTCCTGTTCTTTTTGCAGATACAGACTAACATGGCTGCTACGCTGAAATCAGTGTTTACTATGCGGCCGAGAAAAGTTACATTTGCTCTTCTGGCATTTGAAAGTTAAAATTTTTGAACAAGGCATTTAAAGTTGTTAGTTCTCCTTTATTGGGGTAGGTAACAGCAGTACCATGAGAGAAGTAGAACAGGAAGAAGGCAGAATTGAGACCTTTCAAAGTTTTGGCCCAAGCGAGGGGATATAGGGGCATCATTTGAGCTCCCCGCCTCAGATGCCAAAATGTTGTGGGTCGGCCCTGTTTGTGGCTCCCACCATAGGTGTTTTGTATTGTTATTACTACTATTTATTTTGCCTCCTATATCTGCGCAGCACTTTCCTTATCAGAGTATGACGTGTTCTGTGCTCCAAGGAGCTTAGAGTCTAGCACAGACAAAACACAGGGTAACAGTTTAGGTAAAGGAAGATATGGAGCGATTATTAACAAGGAAGATAAAGTCATATGGAATTCTGTAAGAACTGGGTTTTAAGGAGGAGAGAGAGGGAACTTGATAGAGAGGGAACTTGATAGACAAGAAAAAGAAGATTGTTCTAATAATAGGGAACTGTACGAAGGACCATGAAGGCAAGAGTGGCAGCAGAAGATGAAAGGAGCAGGAGAAAATGAGAGTCTAGATATAGGCTAGGATGGAGTTATTTAGGACTTTACAAGTATCTTAAATTTGATGGGATAAAAGAGAGGAAGCCAGAAAAGGGATTCATGATGGAAGCAGTTGTACAGCATGGTTGGAGGAGAAGATTACTTTAGCAGTGGTGTTTTGAATAGACTGGACCGAGGGCGCATTAGGAAGGAGAAGCTCATTGTTATCAATGTCAAGGTGAGAAATATAAAGATGGGCTTTAGCTGGGATATAGAGATTTTGGTGTAGAAAGTTTCTCCCTGCATATCTTCTGTGGAAGAGGTCTGTAATGGGTAGAGTGCCTTAAGTGGGAGGTGTGGTCCCTGGTTCCCTTTTGAATTTAAAAGCAGTGTAAAAGAAGAAAATAAAACTCAGCTGCTGTGACTATGTTACACTTTCCCCCTCTGCAGGTAATATTTGTAATCTCTGTTTATAGAAATGGACTTCATATTTTAATGAAACTTTAGAGACTGAGGGCCTAGTTCGGCCCCGGTTGGTATCAGACTCATGGGGCAAAAAGTAGGTTGGGTTCAGAGGAGTAGCACCCACTTATGTCAGGACTGAATTTAATCCTATGCTTCCAAGATATAAAAGATTTATTTGTTTTGTCTGCTATAAAAAAGGTTAGGAATCCGAGACTGAAACGAAAGGCATGGAAATTAAGGAATAGTTTCTCTTAGGTGGGGCAATGCTTTTCACTCTGTGGCCTGATGGGATAGCTCTGGAGTGTATATAAGAACCCAAACTAAAGCCAGAGGCTGCTCATTCTCATGGTTTTCCTGTGCTGTGTGGAGCTTAGCTCTCAGGGAGACTGCAGAAGGACGTGCATTCTCATTCTCATAATTGGGTAAAAGAAAACAAAACATATAATAATTTTTCTTTCATGTTCTCTTTACTAAATATTTCTTATTTAGCAAACTTTATAATTTATTTCAGAACTTTGGAATTAAACAGAGTACTCAACATAAGTCATCAGAAGCTGTTAAAATTTTTCTCTCCTTTAACTCTGTGGAGGAAGAGAAGGAACAAACAAATGGGAACATTGCTTACATTTAAAGTTGAAGTGTTTTTAAATAAACAAATACTTGAACTGTTGGGATCTTAAATATTTGTCCAAATATGTAGATGGTCTTAAAACTTAGCATTTTGTAGTCAAATCCTCTTTGCTTAGTAGAATATCAGGTTAGTTTTCTTCTGGTAGAATGGGTTGTGTTATAAATACCTAGTTAAGGGCAAGGGATGCAGCCTCTTGCTTAAATTTAGAAAAATGAAAAACCCTTTTGACTTCTGAAATGTGTTTATTTGTAACTTTAAGGCTTTAGGTGTATCTGAAATCCTGACATTTTTGTATATGTATATTTTTTTAAAAATGCTGTCCTATTTTAACAAGTAGTTTAGGGTTTATTTATTTTAGTGAAAGTCTCAGTTGTTTTTAAAATATTTTTGTGAGAGACTGGAGCCTGATCCTGAAAACAGTTAGTACCCATTTGTGTAGAGTTTGCTGCTGTTGGTAGTCCTACTAATATAAATAGGACTACTCATTTCAGTAAGCTCTACTTCTGGGCATAAGATTCTGCTGAATCAGGTCTGTATTGAGTACTGGCGCAGTGACATTAATCAAACATCCATTCTTAGCCTATGTCATCATGTAAGCAAAAGATAATGAAGTAGAAGAAGTGGTTAAATGTCACATTATCAGTTCTGTGTTTGCTATTGCTAATTGATTAATGGTCAAGGAATTTGAGGAATTGTATAGAAATCCTTGAATATTTTGCAGGTTTTCAGTAGTAAGTTATTGAGCTGCTTATGGAGCAGCCTCAGTATTTTCCCTCCTCAGACTTAAACAATGTAACAGGAAGTTTTTCAAATAACAGTAACCATCTGTAAAGAAACCACGCGCCACTTGTATGTATTACAGATACAGTCCCCAACATACTAAGAAGATGGAGTCTAATAATGTGTATGTGCGTACAACATAATGTTGGTTTGAGATCTGGATTCCTCTCAGTAGTTTGAAATCTTACACTCTTTCTTTTTCTTTTTCCAGAAGCCTAGTCAGCTTGTAGCTCAGAAATGGGAGAAGATATTTCTGTGTAGTGTTTGGTTTTATGCTTAGAAACTTGTCAGTGCTTGGAATAAACTGTCTAATCGCAGCATGCAGGAAGAAGCAATATTGCAACATCACACTTATAGTGTGGGGCACAGTGAGACTATCATCAGTGTCACTTAAATTATGATGGGATTCCAAATGCATAAAGGAACAGAAACATAGGCAGAGCTACAGTAGACTTTGTTTTCTTGTTTTCAGGTACCTTTGACTTGGTTTGAAGTGCAGCTATGGAAAAATGGAGCTTAATGACAATTACTGTCTTACTAGGACTTATTGTACGCTGGACAGTATCATTTGGTTCTTATTCAGGTAATGTATATTCACAGTCTGCAAAAAATATATATATAAAGGTGAACTGCAAAGCTTTTGTTAAGAGTTAAAAACTTGTTTGTAAAGTTTCATAAATGGGAAGTAGTATATGGCCATATTATAATAGCCACCGTGCCTCCCTAAGGCACGCTTTAACGTGCCTTGTGTGGTTGCGGTGCAGTGCTAGGAGAGAGCTCTCCCAGTGCTCTTAAAAAAACCCACCTCTATGAGGGGTGCAGCTCCCAGTGCTGGGGGTGCAGCTCCCAGTGCTGGTGCATTGTCTACACTGGTGCTTTACAGCGCTGAAACTTGCTGCGCTCGGGGGGGTGTTTTTTCACACCCCTGAGCAAGAAAGTTGCAGCGCTGTAAACTGCAAGTGTGGACAAGCCCTTGAGACTCTTGAGCTGCCATTTTCTCTGGATTTAGCAATGAGCAACATCACAGCCACCATAATCAAAATGCTGAAAAAGCTATTCCATTCTAATGCCCCTATTTCTGTTAATCCTATTTTACAATGTCCCCCACTAAAATATGCTAGAAGGAATAAAAGAACAGCCAGCTTTCCTTTCCTACATCTTAGATAATACAGTAGTTGCACAGTAGCACTACAGCAGTGGCTCTCAAACTTTTTTTTTGTACTGGTGACCCCTTTCACATAGCAAGCCTCTGAGTGCAATCCCCCTCTATAAATTAAGAACACTTTTTAATATATTTGACACCATTATAAATGCTGGAGGCAAAGCAGGGTTTGGGGTGGAGGTTGACAGGTGACGACCGTCCATGTAATACTCTTGTGACCCCCTGAGGGGTCCCGACCCCCAGTTTGAGAACTCCTGCACTACAACCTCATAGTACAGTTGGTCAATCTTGCTCTTCAAGCCTTACTACAAGTATATTGTTCATTTAGTTAAAACTGTACTGGTAGAAGTGAAGGAAAGGTTATACAAGTGGTCTGGAATGAAGGGTTAGATTTTTACACTCATCATCCATATTTGCCTGAATTTGTTATGAGATAAATCACAGCTGTATTGTTTATTGGATCCATTTCTTCCCCTTCCCCTCCACCTCGTGCTGCCTGAAAAAGAACTAACATAAGTTTTTTCAAGACCTCCTGATGGCTCTTCTAAATTGGCTGTTGGAATTGTCAGTCAATTTGTACAAAGCTTGCTCGGAACCCCTTTGGTTAAACGTATCACACTTCCAATCCGTGCCCACCAGAAGAAACACAGGGCGAGTCTGTGATCAACCCCTAATTTCTCTTAATATAGCTCAGAGCCTCACACTAAAGCCACAAGAAGTGTTCAATATTTTGTTGTGACTAAACTGATGCGTAACTTTTTGGTTTCATTTACTTGGAGTGATCACCTGAAGTTAAACTGAAAATTTTCAAGCATGATTGTCTAATTTCATAATTTTTTAGTAAAGAGGGTTGACTTGAGCACCTTCTAAAGATGTACATTTGAGACCTCTCTGTTTTATAGATAGCTTTAGGTCTTTGAGAATTCATATATTTAAACATACACACAAAATGTAATAACTTTTCTGTTGCCACCGTTGTGTTAATTTTTTATGTTGCTTTGCTGCATGCACTCATCCATGTTAAAGAGGCACTGTTAATTAGATTTTTTTTTTAATGGACTAATCCAGAATGATCCAAATTCTGAGAGAGTACCCTTTAAATAATGTTCTGAGTTTTAAAAAAATCCTTAAATTTTTTCATAAGGATTTTGTTGTTCCATAATTTATCCTTACAAAAGGATTTTCAGCAAGGGAGCAACTGAGTAAGGTCTAAATCTAGGAAAGCATGTACTTTACTTGAATCATATGAGTGCTACCATTGATTTTACTGGGACTATTTGTGTACTTGTTGGATCAAGGCCTAACTGACTATTCAGGGGAAACAATAAACCTGATTATAAACCAGTGCTGTCAGATGCATAAAGTACATTGGAAAAAATAGATGTTTTTAAGGAATGTAATTTTCAGAATGATGGAGTCCCTTTACTTTGCTTTGCTTTGTCACTGTTGCTCAGAGATCACACACTTGATCAAGAGATTAAAAGTAGTTGTTTATTGTTCTCTGAAACAGACTGTGCTATTAATGCTGATTCAGGATAGTCCAGAATCGTGTGGCATGAATGACCAGACACAAGGAGGTTATTTCCACTACCATTAACTATACTAGTGTTGTGTTGCTACATTATGTTATTTATCTTGTTGCTTGTCCTGTTATGCCTTTTTTGAGGCAACACTAACCTTGTTGAGTTAGGATTATGTTTGGGAGAGGACAAATAACTAATGCATGGCAGTGAAGGTCACCATCCAGAGCAGCATAGTCGAGGGTAGTTGGTTTTAGACAATCAGGAAAACTAGTTTATACTACATTTAGAGTCTAAGGACCAGATTTTGTCTTCTGATACATTTGCAAAGCTGCCATTAAGTGGGTAGAGGCCAACTGCGTGTACCTGAAGGCAGAATTAGGCCCTTGAAATCTCAAACTTCCAGGCAGCAATAAAACTGAAGAAAGCAAGTGTTGATTTAAAGTACCTGTATCTAGTATCTGGTGCATTTCTTGTAAGAATAGAAAATTGGAATGCATGTGAACAACAATATATTTTTTGTACATTCTGAATCCTAGTTGGCTATATATCTGATGCCAACTTCAGAAAGGTGCATTAATTACTGTGGTAGGATTCCTTTTGCCTTTCTTGAATAAAGATCCCTTAGGTATAGTTGACTTGTTATTCTTGACTGGCTTTAGAGCATGCTAGTATTTACAAATGTGAGTACCAATTCCTGAGCTAGCAAATTATTTAATTCACCAGATAGCTGAATATAGAAAGTGGGTCAGACTATGGATTAGGAAATAGTTTGCCAGTTCTAAAATGATCTAATTCTCTTTCTTCACCTCTTTTGGAAGGAAATGGTGATAAAAATCCTGTACATCCACAAAAATCTTGAGATGGTTAGAAAAATCTGGTTAATACCATTCCTTATGTTTAGTAAATTCTGTAACAGATTCTTTCTGTCCAATAGATTTATCATTCCAGGGTGGGCATTGATGAGGCTTTTACTCCCAGGTGACCTGACCCGTTTGGGATCCTTTCATCTGAACATCTCTTACAGAACTAATGTATTCTCTTTGTGTGACCACAAACAAATCACATATATCTGTGCTTGTGTGAATCCCACAAACATAGATCATGTGAGAGAATTATAGATGGATTTCCTATATCTAAAAGAACCTCTTCAATCTCCATGAGGTTAGAGTCAATATCTCAGTGGAAGAAATTGTCTGCCTAGTTTCTGTTCTCAGTAGGTAATCACAAGATAAAGGCAGCGAATAATATTTATACAGTGGCTGCATAATGTGGGGCTACCACAGTTAGACTACTTTGAGGAACTTGTTTGCGAACAAACCTATGAAGACTGCATTGATAAAGATTTTTCATGGTATACTGAACTAACTTCCCGAGACCCTTGTAAATGGTGTGTGTGTGTAAGAAGCTTCCTTTGACATTGGTCATTACTCAGTACTACTACATAACAATAATTCAATTGAAAGATGTGGGGAAAAAAAGATTCTGGTAAACAAAAGGAGCATAGAGAGACTGATAATTCAGAAAGCTTTGTAAAAATGAATTCTTCCTCTCAACCCAACCCTTATGTGGGGCCATTTTAATAGAATGATATTACATCGTATATTAGAAATAAGTAAACTGCTTACAATGTTAACTCTCTGTTAAGAACTAGGGGGGAAGGGCAATTTGTACAAAGGAGAAGGGCAACTCATTTACTGTTTTATTTCAGAAAAAGTAGTAGGCATATTCACACACAACAAATGTATAAGAATGCAGTAATCCTACATGGTCTTATTTCTGTGAAAATGCAACACTTTTCATGCTATACACCTCTACCGTGATATAACGCTGTCCTCGGGAGCCAAAAAATCTTACCGCGTTATATCAACCTTGATTTGATCCTCCGGAGCATGCAGCCCCACCCCCCCAGAGCACTGCTTTACTGCATTATATTCAAATTCATGTTATATCGGGTCGCGTTACATCAGGGTAGAGGTGTACTTGATAACATTACCAATGACTTTATAAAATGATCTGGCTACTATATCTGTTTCTTGAAAGTTGTATAAGTTGATAACTGTTCATCTCAGAAATATTTGTAACACCAAAAGACAATACTTTGTAACAATACTTGTTCTATGTTACATATGTATGGTTTTTTAGGAAACATGATCCATTATTCATTCTGTCCCAATTTTAGATTCTAATAATAGCAATGTACCCAGAACAAGTATGATATTAATTTCCCGATGCATTCTTGGATGAAAAACAGTGTCAGAAACAAAAACTAAATTTGTAAGCCATTTTTACCATCTCTTGCTTTCTTAGGTGCAGGAAAACCGCCTATGTATGGAGATTATGAAGCTCAGAGGCATTGGCAAGAAGTTACTTACAATCTACCCATCAAGCAATGGTATGTGTCACTTTTAAATTTCAGGCTACGAAGTGTAATGAAAAAATTCAACTTTAAGGTGCATAAAAGTAAGACTTGAGATTTTTAAATCTATTCAAAAGCTTTTTACCATTCTCTGAATTTCTCTAAACAACCTGCCTCTCCCTATTCTTAGACTGAGGTTCCATTATTTTTGCTTAATAAATGTGCAAGTGTTCAGAACTTAAATTTGATTTGTTAGATTTTTGTATACAAAACAGAAAAGTTTGACAAGCAATAGTCTGAGAATGCAGTAAAGATACAAAGAATGTGCTATGTTTTAGCTCATCCTGTGTAAAAGTAATAATATGAGCAACTGCCATTGGCACTACAGGAGACCATAGTCTTCTAGTTTAAAATAGCAGCAAAGAGTCCTGTGGCACCTTATAGACTAACAGACATTTTGGAGCATGAGCTTTTGTGGGTGAATGCAGATCCAGACTAACACAGCTATCCCTCTGATAGTTTAAAATATACAGTCTTTGGTATCTGTTGAATGAGATATTTTCTGTTAAACGAAACAGGCCCTTGGGTACTGATAGTATTCCAGAAAGTGTGTGTTTTACAGTATCTGGCTTATCGCTCTATGTATTATGGCTGTGTCTGTTGTTAGTAAGTAATTAACAGTTGTTAGAATTATTAAGAATATCATACCTTTGGAATCTGTACCCTTGCAAAAACAGCCCACTTGTATTAATTTTTTCAGACACCAGAAGACTAGTATCTGAACTTGTATGTTCAATGGCTGAGTCTTGGAAGATTAAGCCTTGTTTTGGATAGAATGGACATGTTCATTATAGAAGGTTGCTACACTCCAACGTGTACAAGAACTGTTAAACTACAAAGGTTAAGAATCTGAGTAATTTTCATAGCACTCATTTAAGTTTGCTATCTAGTAGAACTGTCTGTGCAGCAACAAATGAGTTGCAATATAAATTTGTTTTGCTTAGCAACAGGGAGACATTCTCTGAAGTTGCCAAGCTCCTAAAATATCTCTTGATATTTTCATAGACTTAAATCCTAATTTAATATTAGATATGCATGTACATGTAATTTTGCTGTGTTCCATGTTTATTCCTTTTGTTCAGAAACAAAGTATATTTAAAAAATTGCTGCAGTAAACTACAATATGATTTGCATATAGTTTCCTTGCATGAGATTTCTCTGAGCCAGAGGCTAGAATTTAAATCTTTGTCTTTTTTTCTGTCCTTCTCTAGAACACATGCATACTTATCCAAGGCTACGTTAATGATGTCCTGTCTTCTTGTATTACTAATTAAAAATGTGGCAATTGTTACCTCTTGCTAAGTATCCGCTGATACATGTACTGTTTTCCCATTGAAATACAAGTTTAGGGAAGGATAAGAGTAAAATACACAAAGTAACTGGGAAGCTTACTAGTAAATTACAGAATATTAAAATCCATGTGAAATATCTGAGCTGTCTTGGCATGAGAAATCTTGAGTGTCAGAAGAAGCAGAGATGCAGCTTAAAGAAATACAATTTATCATCAGTTGTTCATAAGATACTCCAGGTAGCTCATAAGGAATTCAAGAAATATCATTTACTGTAATAAATGTCAAAAATTGGCTGCATTGGAGTGGGTAGACTGGAAAAGCCATGAACTTGCCCCTTGGCAATTATAAAAGACTAGTCAGTCTGTTTCATTCTGAGATTTAAAGAGTCAATGTCTTATTTTTATAACTTTTATGTTCTTTGAATTAAACCTTCCTCCTTTCATCTGGAAGATGTGGCTAAATTCTAATGGCTGCCAGCCTGCCACAGAAACATTGACAAAGCAGAATTGTAGGCTGGAAAACCCGTTCCTTGTACCCTCACATATTATCCTTCAGAGTTTTCTTCCTGAGGTAGAACTGGGTGAAGTAGTTATTGCTGACATGTCTGATCGAGGTTCATGACCTTGTGTCAGCTATTTAGAAGGTATTACTTTGATAGTTCAGTTATATCTACTGTTAAATTTCCTTTAGGCCTTTGTATTCTTGCATACTGGTAGAATTACACAGATGTGAGTGTGATCTCTCTCTGTGTGAAACTCCAGTTTGTGTTTATATATGTTCTTGTATGTCTGTCTGCTCCAGTTGTTTATGGTATACTTTTTAACCTAAAAGTATGGGGTACAAAGTTCAAATTTCTTCAACAGTTGCTGTCATGCTTCACAAAATGCAATATCTTATCAAAATCCCACTTCATTTATCACTTACTCATTCCTGTCACTGATGATGAAAGGCAAGAGTCTGCCCTCAGACTTTAACAGCAATTCAAGACTAGGGTATTACTCTCTGCCTCTGTGTGAGGAACACCTATTGTTTTCCCTAAGATTTCCTTGTGTAGAGGAAAGCAGAACTGGACCCAAGATCCAGCATGTGGATCAGAGAAGGTGGACTCTTCCTTACAGTAGTTCTTTGTAAGCTCTCTACCTCCTTGTTTCACTCAGTGATGACACAGTCCAGCGTTGAGGACACAATGTTTTCTTCCAAAGGAACCAATTGTGATGTCTCAAAAAATGGACATTACAGAATGAATGCGTTGGGAGAAGCAGTCCTGGTCATAAAAAGGTTTCTTCGCACCTATATCATGCTAGGGCTCATCAGTGGAAGAAGTGAACTAGTGTGCTGCACCTGACTATTTAATGAGATTTAGGCACTGTATGTTAACAAACTAGTACATATGTCTGTATATGCACACATTGGGTATTGTATTGAAGAAAACATATACGTTTCCTGTATAGGATCTGTTTAAATAATTAATTGGCTCTGTGGCTACTTGTCTGCAGATGTTTTGCTGAAATTGGCTCTGCAGGTTATTGAGCCTTCTACTGATCTGTGACTTTGCCCATCGTGGAGCTAAATATGACAGTTGTGCAATATGTGAATTCAGTAAGGTTCACAAAGCATGGGAAAGGTGGGTGCAGACATCTTTATGTAGTAGGGGGGTTCCCCTGTTTCCAGTCAGAAACAAAACAGGTGAGCTGAAGAGTCCTCTAAAGGTATAAATGGGCTACCTAAGTCCAAAGAATAGAAATTGAGAATCTTAATATAAGGGAAACCTCCCTATAGCTGAGGTCCAATCAAGACTCTTTAAAAACTGCCTTTTCTTTGAGCTCTGCTAAGTCTGTGTTCTCTTTTTGTGGTTGGGCAAACTTTCTATTTCAGCCTTCTGCTGGAATAGCTCCTGGATCTGAAAAATGTAGTTCATGACTGTGGATGGAGTTGGGGATGATCCTATCAAATCAGGAATTGTGGGCTTTGGCAGATATGGGGAGCTTACTTTGTACAAGCATCCTATGTCTCAGTAGGCTCTGGATCCCTCCAACTAGGCTCCATGTAAAGGAATTTTATTCCTCAATGAATATGCTTAGTTGGGTGTAGAGCCAACATCTCTAACAGCTTCTTACAGTCTTCACAGTTGCCAGCAAATGTATACTGAATCCTTTGTTGGTTTTGTTTTAGTGTTTGCAGTTATTTCTAGTAAAAGCAAAACAAAAATCCCAATGGGCATGTATCGGGGTGGACACCCGCTCCTGCCTGGGAGGGCTGAAAAGCTGGGCTGATTGGGGAAGCAGCCGTAGCTAGGCCATGCCCCAATCAGGCTACAGCTGGCCTGTATAAAAAGGCTGTGAGCCAGGAGCCCAAACAGTCTCTCTCTGTTTGTAGAGGGAGATGGTCTTGGCTGCAGAGAGCTGGAGACAGGTTACCTGAATGAAGCAGGGCTGGGGAAAGGCAGAGGAGCCGGGGAGCTCCAGCCTGGAAAGCCCCAGGCTGCAGCCTAGCAGAAGGCAAATAGGTACTGGGGGTTGCAGAGGGCAGCCTAGGGGTAGGCAAAGGCAGCAGGTCCAAACCCAACCTTACTGGTGATGAGTAGGTTGATACTGCAGTCTGCCCCCAGGGCGCGGGGGCTAGACGATGACTGGTAGTGGCCTTAAACTGAGGCAAGGTGGGGATAGTAGGTGAGGGTTCCCTGGGGAGGGGAGACCCAAAGAGAAAAGGGTTACTACCAGGGGGCAGCACCCCAGATAAAGGGACACTGGGTCCTGGGAGGGACAAGGGGGCCAAGCGGTAGCAGATCACTGGCCTGCAGAGGGCACACCAGGCTGGAAATCCCTGAGAGACCAGCAGGAGGCGCCGCAGGGGTGAGTCTGCATTGCTACAGGGCAATAGTTAGTTCCTATGAATATTTGACTATATGGTAGAGAGACACGGCTGGCTTAATGTGCAAACTCTTTAGGCTGATATGAAGTTACAATGCTGGAATCCTTGATCCATTTTTAAGTTTTCTTTTGTTTTTCAGGTACTTCAATACCAGTGACAATAATCTGCAGTACTGGGGCCTTGATTATCCACCTCTTACTGCTTATCACAGTCTCTTGTGTGCTTATGTGTAAGTTAATCATTTTAGGATTATTTTAAATGTTTGCTGTTGGTGGAGAATGAAAGAAAAAACAAATGCATTCTCCCCCTCCTCCTAGAGGAGAGGAACAAAACAAATGGCAGGGATTTACCTCTTTGGCATAGTTCACTTATTATGTGCAATTATGGAACCGTAGAAAAACAGAATAGATGTGGCGTTATTGCTTCAGACCTGATCCTGCATTTGTTCCACACTGAAATCAGTGGGGGACTTGGCCTACAATGGAACTGCAGGATCAGTTTCTCTTGTATTCCAGTGCCTCCAGTGGGTGCAGATTACATTTTAGCTGATGGATCATAGTTACAGTTTCCTGAATAAGTCATTTAGGGTCAGCGATGTACCTAGGAAGGCACATCAGAGATTGTTCACAGCAAATGGAAAATTAATCTTGTATTGAGAGCCCAAGTGGCATTTGATGAGTGGATCCTACGTGATACCCTGTAAATATAATTCTGTTATTGGGATGTTCTTCCTCTGTGGTCTTTAACCAGTATTAAAACAGCTTTTAGAAAACTGGAGTGTTCTGTTCAGGGGCAGCAGAAAAAGGGTACTGCAGGTCAGGTTAAGATGTACTGGCGGAGCTATGTGGAGAAAGTTTGCTTACATTTGTCTGCACTATGCCTACTTTCTGTTAACACTTAAAAAAATCACAAGTTAGCTTTCAGTTTGAGAAGTGCTGAATGACACTAATAGGATTAAATGATAGTAATAGAATTAAATTTTTATCAGCACAACATAACTATTTTCAGTTTTTGTATTGCTGATAAGCAGCTAAATACGATAAAATAAACTGGTCTCGTGGTGAGGAAACCCCTTCCCTGGTCACTATTGTTTTTTATAAAGTTTGCCTCATTCATCTTAATCCTCTGAATATGCCCCTGTGCATATCATTTTTATTGCTGAAAAGAACGTAAAGGGAAATGAGAACTGTCTGCATTTTGATGTGTCTATACTTTGTTTTACAGTGCAAAGTTGATAAATCCTGATTGGATTGCTCTCCACACATCCCGTGGGTATGAGAGTCAGCCACATAAGTTATTCATGCGTGCGACAGGTAGAAAAATTGCATTTCTTTAACATAATCTTCTATGCTTTTCTAGCTCACTAATTTAGCACATTTAATTTGGCATCCCTTGTTGTGGTTTATTTTTTTTTTTTAGTGGTCCATTTCTGGTGCAAAATTGACTGATCTGAGGGCATTGCAGGTCTGGAACTGTTAACTAAGCCTTTGTGTCTTTTCAGTTCTGCTCACCCTTGTGGAAGTATCAGATAGTGTTAAACTTAAGGCAGAATCTTTAAATTGAGCTGGTTTTAGTAACAACTTTCAAAGGATACTTTCCAGCAGTTTGGATCTCAAATTTAAATTTTAAAGGTGACATGCAAAGGATTTTTTAAAATGGATTTTCAACCTTTCTATCTCTTTATGATATCTAAACAAGACCTGAAGGTTTTATTTTTTTAAATTCTGCTTGGTTTTTATCTTGGAAGTATCAAGTGTATCAAAACTGGCCATTAATGAATTTGGAGAAGGAACTCTTAGGGGTTTCAAGGATATTTACTATGAGTTTTCATATCTTAATTGGAGGGGCAGGTATTTAATCTTTATAACAAAGACAACCTTTCTCCAAAATGTTTACCAGCCACTGGAATTAAATAGCTGTTAACAAAAAAATGCAAAATCAAAGTGTTTTTAAATAGTGTGATTAAAAATCTCAAAATCACTTTTCTGTCCATATCAGGCCTTTGTAACAGCCTTTATAATGAAAATGTAGTGTAATATAGTCTGACTCCATTAAAATAGCAAATAATTTCATTGCTTCTAATGGACGTGTTAGTGGGACAGCTGTTGATGTGGCCAATGGCTTCTAGCAAGCGAAGAATATGGGGAGCAGTAATGTGACAGTAGCCATAAGGCAGCCAAATCACCCCATTATTTTTTAAAGTTTAGTCAGACTTTTTGCTTCACATGGCAGTGTAGAGTCCTATAAAATGACTGTGCTGGGTGAGTATCCTTATTTGCTGATTATACTGAGCAGAATCTGATGTTCATCAATAGAAATTTCTTGTGTTGCCCACAAACCTTTCACTGTGGTTTGTAGTAATTGATTATATTTAGAAAAGAATCACTAGGATGAAATTACCCTTGAAATGGTCTTTATTAATGTTAAAATCAACACATTTGACAAAACGTTGATGTACAAACTAAGAAAACTGGTATACGTTCTTTTAACAATAGCCATTAAACTAGTGCATCAGGATTACAACGTTCAGTACAGTTGAATGTTGACCATTGGTGTTATATTCTACAATTTTTAACAAATACATTTGAAAACTTTTTCTTCAAGAAGTGACAAGTTGATAATGTTTCACAGACTGAGTAAGCCCTGACGACTTGCTCATTTTGGGTTTGCTCCTTCAGGGTGCTGAGCACTAGGCCCCAGATCCAGCAAAGCACTTAGCAGATTCTTAACTCTAAGCACGAGTAGTTGCATTGAATTTAATGGACTGTTCACATGCCTAAGTGCTTTGCTGGATTGGGGCCTTAGTGGAGGATCAATCCTTTGTTCATTTAGATTGAAGAATATGCAGCAATGCAATTACGTTTTTGTAGAGAAACAGGCCAAGATTTTCAAAAGTGACTAGTGATTTTCAGTGCCTCAGTTTCTTGGTGCCGAATATGAGACACCTTAAAGGGACATGATTGTTAGAAAGTGCTGAGACATGCACTCTGAAAAATAGGTCTCTTCAGGTTCTCTCAGGTTCACCACCCCAAATCACTTGTGAATTTTTAAAATTTAGACCCCAATATTTAAAATTTAAAATTTTAATAATAGAATTGCAGAAATGCTGGACTAGAAGGGACCTTGAAAGTCATCAAGTCCAGCTGACTGCACTAAGGCAGGACCAAGCAAACCTAGACCATCCTTGACAGGTTTGTCCAACCCATTGTTAAAAACTATGCAGTTAGAAAGTTTCCTCTGATATCTAACCTAAATGTTCCTTGCAGCAGATTAAGCCCATTACATTTTGTCATACCTTCAGTGGACATGGAGAACAACTGACCACCATCCTCTTTATAACAGCCCTTAATGTGTTATAGAGAAACAAGTCACAAAACTGGGAACTTTAGTCTGCTGGTCTCACACCTTCCTTTCCTTAGAATAATGAAAACTATCCTTCAAAGTCAGTTTTTCTTTAAACTTTATTTCTGTTAAATATCTTGTTTTGCAATATTGCTTCCTCTCATCAGAAGGATGAAGGCTCAAACAAGATATTACTAGAATATTTGTAAATATACTCTTTCTTATATGAATGGAAATTTTGGGATGCAAAAGTTTTGAAGAATGAGTCACTTTTAGAAATATTTCCAATTGTTTTTCCGTACAGCCCTATATACAAAATAATTAAGAAAGATTAAGTGAGAATAAGTATTATACATAATGACAGAAATACCGAGACATTTTAATTGTACAATACAGATGTTGTAGAGTAATCGTAAATAAGTGCTTCCAAAAACACCAACCTTCCCCCATCTATGCAAAGTTTGAACTAACTTATAGGTGGTACCACTGACTTGTACTTTCAAGTATCTGAATACTTTCTGAATTAGTACAACTTATTTGCATAACGCATATCTCCTCTTTTTTGTATGTGTCATGTCTGTTTTAGGCTGCTCTTTACACCATGATGTGTATGTGCATATGGATGTAATTCCAAACAAATTAAAGTGACGTGTTTAAAACGCCCCCCTCCCCCATGTGATAATTAGTGAGAACAAGGTGAGGTATGTTTTTTGATTTTGGAAGAGATACAGTAAAACCTGCCAAGAGCGACCACTTACGGAAGTTAGCAAAAGTGGTTGCTTGTAAGAGGTGGTCTCTTTTCAAAGATTTGCCGTAAAATGAGCACTTTTAAAATGTACAGAAAGGCTACAATTGTTACCAGTGTTTCATGTTTAATTGTCTTTTAAGTGAACATTACATACAGTATACAATACAGTACTGAATGTAAAATCTCTTGGGGGGTTTATTAATACAGTAATACTGTATATGTTACTCAGAAGAGGAAATTCAGTACACTAATACAAGTGCTTATTTTCTAGACTGAAGCCAAAAGAAAATTAGAGGTACCTGTGTTATCAAAAAGTCCTGGTTTCAATCTAGAGTAGCCTGTATTTATTTGAAAAAGTTCACTTATTCTTGTCTGCCTCTGCAATGATAGGAGCATGTTTACTGTTACTACTTCTGCATCTTTGAACAGCTCTAAAAGTCGGTTGCTGCCCTTTAGAATGGCAAGTGCTTTCATGTCTTTAGTTATGTTCTTGGCTTCAGGTACAGAAATGATTCTTCCCGGGAGTTCAGAGGCACCATTGCTGTCCCCTTCATCATCATCATCATCATCATCATCATCATTAATTTTTGTGTCACTGTGTTAGTTGTCACATGGCTTGAAATTTTCTAGGCGTTTTTAGCAGGCTGTGACCAGCCTGTGATTTCTTCAGTTCTTGCAAGGTGTTCATCAGTCTGGTACGTCTTCTCAATCACCACACCAAAAAGACTTAGCAACATGTTAACTACTGCAAGAGGGAGCTCATTTGGTGAATCCACAGTTGACTCGGCAATGGTGAATCCACATTTAGCAAAGCATTTTTTTGATGGTGCTTGGCTCAATCTCACTTCATGCTCGATGAACCTAGTGTACTGCATTCAAGAGTGAAACTCTTTTCAAAAGCATTGGGCCTAATGAAGTTACATCAGATTCAATTTGATGAATAATTGAATTTTCCTTTTCCGAAATGTCAGTTTTAGGGTTTGAATAACCTCAGCATCTATAGGTTGTAACACGGAGGTGCTGTTCAGGGAAAAGAAGCAGAGTTTAATGTTTGTAGATTTAACAGGGCAGTGGCATTGCGCATTGTCCACAAACAGAATTTAATGTCCCTGTAGTAGCAATTTGCGATCAAATCTTTGTAATCATTTTTTCAAAAAGCTCAGAGTTTATTCATGCTTTTTTTTGTTGAATTCATATCCCATGGTCAACTCCTTGATATTCAACTTGCCAGAGCATTGTGGGCGTTGGGATTTACTGATCAGTATAGGTTTTTCTTTATCTCCATTCATGTTGGTGCATAAAGCAAGGATGATTCTTTCCTTTGAATGTTTCCCATTTGAACACTGCCGACCTTTGACAAGTAGGGTTTTGCTGTTGCCGCTGTCTTTAAAAAACAGTCCAATTTCACCCATGTTGTAGATGTCAGATAGTTGATAATCCTGTATGAGTTCAGGTAATTTCTGCTTCGAGTCTGAAACCACACCTTGGTTAATGTTTCCACTCTCACCGCATCCTGTACAAAAGGCAAGGTTGTGCCTATTCTTAAACGATGCAATCCAGTCACTGCTGGCTTTAAACTCCCTGTTTTCCACGTCACCTGCAAATTTCATGGCTTGTGCTTTTAACATTGGACCACCCGAGAGATTTACATAACGAACAACAGTGGATTTAAACCACTCGGAAGTGAGAAAATTAACTTCTTAATTTCCAGTTTTGGCATGTTTTAATTTTCCTTGAAGAATTTGTATTTGACTCATAATCGGCAAGGATTTCTGCCTTCTTTTGTAATAGGTTTGGATTTGTGTTTTTCCAATTCCAAACTGTTTGGCAATTTGACGACAAATGGTATCTAGGTGTGATATTGCTTTAACACGTTACTCTATTGAAAGAAACACTTTGGATTTGCATTTTTCTTTTTTGCTTCTGTGTTGACTTTGAGCTTTAAACTGTAACTTACAATAGTGTACACCTTTCATTTCAGCACATTCATGTCTTCCTTACAAGTTCAACTTCTGGTTCATACACAGACTGAGAAGTAGGGACCTACCAAATTTGCAGTGGTGTATGAAATCTGGTCATTGGTAAACTTTTACCCTATACTATAGGGTAAAAATATGCAAAAATACACAGCGTTTCTCAAACTGAGGGTCTTGATCCAAAAGGGGGTGTCAAGCCTATTGTAGCGGGGTTGTGAAATTGCCACCCTTATTTCTGTGCTACCTTCAGAGCTAAATGGCTTGAGATCTATGGTTGCTGGCTGGGTGCCCAGCTCTGAAGGGAGCACCGCCTCCAGCAGCTGCGGAGAAATAATGGTGGCAGTTCAGCACCTCCTGCTCTCTGCTTTGCCTTCAGAGCTGAGTGGATAGAGAGTGGCAGCTGCTGGCTGGCTGTGCTGTTGCCAGCAGCAGCACAGAAGTGAGGAAGATCAGTTTCTCCTACAGGTTTGTTTTCATGGATAGGAGTAAAGAAAATGTGGTTGCTGGTCACAGATGACATGTTGTTCTTCACAGTTTTTTCACAGTTAAATTATAGGGGAAAAATGTTCTGTGGCCTCTGCAAGTAGTCGCTCAAGACAGGTGATCTCTCTTCAGAGGTAATTACTAAGACAGGTTTTACTGTCCATATATAAAAGATGGAGAAAATCTCAGGTTTAAAACTAGACTGGCTGCATAAGAACAGCCTCTGAACAATTTCTCTAGCACCTTAAGCACGAGCAGGGCTTAATCCAAAACATAGTAGGCAGCCCTCCTTGTTCCAGCTCTTTTTTTGTCCCACTACAGACCACCTTTACAAATATTTACTGTGGGCAGAGCAAAGACCCTCTCTTCTGTTTGTCTCCCAGTGTTTCCTCTGTGAAATGCTAATGCTTTGGCAAAGTACAGGACTGTGTTATGAATCCAGACATGCTTCTCTCTCTTTAATCTGCCATCAGCCCCGCAATGTCTTAGTAGGGCTGGCTCCAGGGTTTTTGCTGCCCCAAGCGGCGGAAAAAAAAAATGCCGTGATCACGATTGGCGGCACTTCCGCAGCAGCTCTCCACCGCACCACTTCATTCTTTGGCGGCAATTCAGCAGCAGGTCCTTCCCTCTAAGAGGTACTGAGGGACCTGCTACCGAAGAGCCAGACATGCCGCCCCTCTGTGTTGGCCGCCCCAAGCACCTGCTTGCTACGCTGGTGCCTGGAGACGGCCCTGTGTCTTAGAACAACTTGCAAGAATTTATTTGTAGTTGATGTCTTTTGAACGTTGAAAATGTCTTTTCTCCAGCATGTAACGATCTAGAGCATTACTCATTTACTGAGTGAGGCTATGCTGGGGCCTAAACAGTCTAATGCATGCAAGCTTCAGATTTTGGGGTATGTTTGGAAACATTAACAGATCAAATTCTGTACAGCCATTTTTCCTACCCAATAAAGTTGAACTAACCCATTCCTATATCAGCCCTTATGTTTATATGTTTCCTTTCTTTCCCCAAACACTTTACAAACTAGATACACATCATGTGATTTGTAAAGCAGAGCCCCCTCTAGAATCAAATGCTGGCGCACACAACAGTACATGACAATTGAAGACAGAAAATGAAGAATACTGTGGTCAGCTGAAACTGTAGGGAAATTTCAGAAGACATGAATTTGATGAGGAAATATGTTTCCACTGTAGGGGATGGATACAAAATATACATTTAAAAATGTGTGGACAGCTGGACCTACCCATCCATGTATGTGGCTATATAGTTTGTGGGTTTTGTTTGGGCTAAACAATGTGCAGGCATTGCACCCATCTTGCAGATGCATGTAAGATTTAATCCTTCCACAAAACATCAGATGCAAGCCATGTAGGTTGGAAGAGGAAAATGGAGAATAAAATCACATATTGACAGTCCAGAGACAAATTATAAATGGAAATAGATAATTTCAGTGGATTGTGATGAGCTATACTTGTTTGGGGAGACTCTTATGCATAGTTAATCTTTCTGTTTTTCAGTTCTTATTGCTGATTTGCTGGTTTACATACCTGCAGTTATCTTGTATTGTTGTTATTTAAAAGAAACATCAACTAAGAAAAAGGCAAGTATAAGTCTGTGGTGTGTGTGGCTGTGTGTGTGTGAGAAAGAGAAAGAGAGAATAAAAATGTTATTAACTAGAATATAAATTTAAAACACTGAAAAGAAAGTTAATTAATGATACAAAACCACGCAGTGCTTTGCATTTACATAAAATGGATGCCAATAAGTATATGTTTAATGAAAGACTTTTAATTGGAGATATACCAATCTCCAAGAACTGGAAGGAACCTCAAAAGGTCATCAAGTCCAGCCCCCTGCTTTCACTTGCAGGACCAAGTACTGCTCCCAGATTGCCCCAGATCCCTAAGTGGCCCCCTCAAGGATTGAGCTCACAAGCCTGGGTTTAGCAGGCCAATGCTCAAACCACTGAGCTAGCCCCTCTCCCAGTAAGAAAACATAACGTTACTTTACAGCAATTATTTTAATGTCCTTCAATAATGGTGCACTGGAGTTTAGTAACCATGAACTACTGAATTACACTTCTTGTCAAATTTATTGCTTGGGTAGTAAAAAGATTTGTGCTGTGACATGGGGGAATCTAGGAACAGCCTTGGGTCTTGCACACTTCTTTTTTAGACAGCAGAACTGAAATGCGTTGTGAAAGTGACACCATGTTCAGGGTTTTTAATGCTCACTGGTCTCAAGTATCTGGTCTGTCAAGCCATGGAGCAGTTCCCAGGGTTAAAGTGAGCAGTCATCTTTGTGAATTGGGTGGCAGAAGACACCCTGATGCTCCTTTTAATACTCTTTCCTACTAGGGATCCTTCATCTCTTCCCACATCACTGGGGGAGGAATAATTAGAGGAAAAGAGTGTTCCCCAGATGAATGAGTAAGGATCCACAGGAATTTGATCAGGCTGGGCGTGTTAAAGGAGAACCAATCATGTTCTGGTTCCAGGGTGAAATGAACTGCTATACAAGAAAGTGCCTTGTTTTTGTGTGTTTAAAGATTTTTCTCTTTCTCTTTCTCCCAGATTGCCAGTGCTCTCTGTATATTGCTTTATCCAGGTCTCATTCTCATTGACTATGGACATTTTCAGTATCCTTCCATTTGCTTTAAAATGAAATAATTTCAGTTATAAAATAACATCAGTCCCTCCTACAATAACATCACTTTTTTACCGGGGAAGAAGTTAGATTTATTAGCTGAAGGTTTGGCCCCTCCCCCAGCAAAAGGAAAGGTTCCTTTGAAAGAAAACAGTCTTAAATGGACTTGGAGCAAAAGATTGATGTGGGGGAAATCAATCCAACATAACATAGCTTTTATTTGCATCCCAAATTCACACTGCTTTGTTTGAGTAAATGTCGGTGGCAGTATGGCTGTGAAAAAAATGGATACTCCTGTGATTTCTGCCTGGATAAGAGAACCATCGTAGCTCTTGTTGGGAGGTGGAGAGGAGTGTCGGACGCAGCCATGCTGTTCAGTTCTATAAAATGTGACTGTCTCTAGCTTTTGCAACCACTAGCTGACTACAGAGAATGGGAGGAGATCATTAACATTTATTGAGTGTCTCACATGCTTCTGCCCAATTTCTAGCAGCCATGATGCTTGACCATGAGATATATCTGTACACCTGACTCAATATACAACATCAATAGTAAATTTAGAGTAGACTCTGCTTCTTGTGTCCTCTAATAGCCTTTGAGCCACTGACTCCCATGTTTATAGGTACCTTTGAAACAAACGGTGAATTTGTAAGTTATAGGTAGAGCTGAGCGAGTTATTTGTAAAGCAAATAACTTATCCAACCAGTATAGCCGGTTGACTCAAAAATGTTCATATTTAATTGATTGAGGATTCCTAATTAGAGCTCTTTGTTAGTGTTTTTGTCCCCAGATCAAAGGAGTTCACAAGTACTTCTGTTGAGAATACCTATATTTAAGATTTGTGTTCTGCTAACGTGTACAACTTCAAAATTCTGCTTTCACATTCATGGCAACAAAAGTCAGTATTGTGAGTGTTCACAGGAAACACATAAAAGGGTGTAAAAATTGACTTTTGGCTTTTAGCTGACCTGAATTTGTAACAGTTAACTTATCGCCTTGTAACACTGGAGCACAGATGTACTTGTAATGGAGGGTACCAACATACAGCACACATGGCTACATTATGTTTTTTGAAATGCATTCTGCATCTTCTGACCTCCTGAGTTTTATGTCACTACACTAGTCTGTAATTAGAATAAAGCTTGTATTTTTTTTTTCAAAGTGTATGCCAGATTGACGAAGACTAGTGCAATAATCCCCAGATTTTCCAGGGAAAGTCGTGTTCTCCTTGACACCTGGAATATTCCTTGCTTTGCATTGTAAATTGAGCCATTGGTTGCTTGCGTATCATATTAAATGTATAAAGTTTCAGAAGTCTGTAAAAGCCTCCATGTCAGTGTTTATGTACCCACAATCTAGGCTGGGATTTTCAAAGCCACCAAGGGAAGTTGAAAGCCCAATTCCCATTAATTTTAATGAGAATTGGGCATGTCAGGTTCCTATGGCAGATTTGAAAATCCAACCCCTAATGGTATTCATTCAGGTGTGTGTACTTTTTTAGCATTAGTTTACTAATAAATATCAATATTTAGGTCTTGGTTGCAGCTTATATTAGAAAATTAGCTATTGTGCCTATCCATAAGCAAGTGCAGTAGTTGTTCAGTCCAAGCTGTAGGAAGGTGTGCCAGGTAACGGAGATGTGAGTAAGTCTTGGGGCTGTGATAAATGAGGACACTTTAAAATATGCTGTTGGGTCAAAACTAAGCACATGAAAAATCAAATTTTTTTCATCCATCTCTAATAATACACTAATTGTGTTGTTCCCTCTAGAACAGTGGTCCCCCAACTGTGGGGGGCACAGAGGAGTGTTCAGGGAGGTGCAGCAGAGCCTGGGGCAGCCCCCATGGAGGGCGAGGAGGGTGCACTACCCAGCTCCACTCTGCTTCCAACTCTGCCCTGGCCCCGCCCCCAGCCATGTTCAGAGCCTCAGCGCCCAGGGCCTGGCCCTGGCCCCCAATTGCTGCCCAGCTTGCTGCTCCCAGGGCCCAGCCCTGCCCCCAACTGCAGCCACAGCTGTAGCCCCTGCCCTGAACTCAGTTCGCTGGCACCCAGTAGCAGCCTGGCTCCCAGCTCTGGCTTCTGACTGCGGTAAGGGGGGATGCAACGTAAAATGTTTGGGGACCATTGCTCTAGAAAATGCGGCTGTCAGATGAGAGGCAGCCGCAGAAACAAAACTTTTAAGAAACAGACTCTACTTTCATAAAAGATTTTCACTATATTTTGCTGCTTCCATTTATCCTGAAATGATAGCTTTGGCACTGATTCTGCAAAGATTTATGCATGTGCATAACTTTATACATTGTGACTAGTTCACCTGAAGTCATTGGAGGTACTTAGAATGCAGAAAGTTAACTGCTGGTGTAACTCTTTATAGGATCGTAGCCTTTTGGCATCATGGTTAGTTGGTGTGACAGTGACAGTATGACAAATATGATTATGATTTTTGATTAGGGAATAAATAGATTGAGAAATGATTTATAAAACCCAAATGTGTTGTCATGTAGCTATCTGTACTGGCCAAGACAGAGTAGGGAGAGAGACATACATTGTTTCAGTATTTCTTAGGATATCTGTGGCATCTCTCTTACTCGGTTTCTTTCATTACACTTTAATTGCTGGTTTTGATGCATTTAGGGCCTGAACCATAGCTCATTGAAGTCAGTGAGTCTCTCTTAATTGACTTCACCGGGTTTTGGATCAGGCCTTGTGTCAAAAGTAAATAACTTTTTTTTTTTTTTGGTTGTACTATTTTTAATATTATTTGCATATGTCTAAGGGTCCATAACTTCGGCTTGGGCCTTTGTGCGGCGTGTTTATGCACACATAACTAAGAGACGTCCCTGCCCTGAGAAGAGTCATCAAATATATAGCATGCAGGAGTGGCGCAGGGTTTTTGGTGCCTCAGGTGCAGGGCGGCTCGCCAGTCCGCGGCTCCGGGGACCTGCCCGGCGCCCTGACGGCGGCCTGGCCCGCGGCTCTGTACCTGCCGCAGGCATCCCTGGAGGCCGCTGCCCGCGCTTTCCGGTGAAGACTGCCGCAGGCGTGCCTGTGGATGCTTCACCGGAGCCACGGGACCAGCGGACCCTCCGCAGGCATGCCTGCGGGAGGTCCACCGGAGCAGTCTGCCACCCTCCCAAATCCTGGTGGCGGTCACCTAAATGGAAGCACCGGCTCTGTAAGCATGTTTAAATATTCCATACAAAGCTGTACGGCAAAAAAGATTTAGGGCTTTTGAAAATTTTACCGATAACCTGGAAAAAATAAGCACAAGAAAATGTGGAATTGCCACTAGCTGTATCCTATGAGTACTATGTCAGTGTAGTTTTTTATTAACTCTGGTTAATTGATTGTACTGTACTATTGTAATAATCTGTGCAACCATAAAACTCTCTTTAAGAAGTCTTTCCTTTTGACTCTATGGACTTTTGATCAGGCCCCCAAATCAAAGTTACAGTTGGCTAACCTGTTTAAATAGAATTTAAAATATTTCTCTGTGTAAACAAAATAGTTGCATATTTGGTACTTGATTTTTAAAAATTAAGACTAACATATAAAACATCTGTTTTGAATATATTTTACACCTATCACCTGTGGCATTAGTTCACTGTTAACTTGTCACAATACTCAGCATGATCCCTGTCTTGCACATCTTGTCCTTAACATAAAAAACATATACAACTCCGTGAGCCTGGGCTTTGCTTTGTGGGGTGTACTTTTTCTCTCTTACAATTGGGACCTTTTAGGATCGCTGGCATTTTGCTTGGCCGTAAATTATAAACAAATGGAACTCTACCATTCACTGCCATTCTTTTGCTACCTTCTTGGAAAGTGCTGCCAAAAAGGCCTTACAGGAAAGGGGTGAGTATCTTTAAAACTCAATATCCAAACATTAGCTCAAGAATGCACTTAGGTAGCCTAACCTTGGGAATTTGATTCAGCCTATTTGTGTTTCCATTGTTTCTCTCTTAAACTCCAAGGGAAGGTACTGATGTTATAATTTACTCTGTTCTTAGAGAACAAGTTTCTTTCTAGCTATTAAATGATACACTAAATATCTAAATAGTTTTAAGTGTTTAGAAATTATAGCAACATATATTAAACTTATAGCTGGGTGAAAATTTTAGGCCAAATCTGTTTTCAGCAAAAAATGCAGATGTGGTGACACTGAAACATTTCATTAATTTGTCTGTTTTCCCCAATTGTTGATTTGGGGGCAGTGGGGGAGGAAGAGGGGAAGAAGGAGCAAAATCTTTCAAAATACTGAAAGGCAAAAATATTATTTTGACATTTTCAAAATGTAACATTTAAATTTTTGGTTCAAAATTCAAAACAACTTTTTGTTTAGAAATTTCCTTTAATTTTATTTTAAAAAAAATTCAGAAATGATAAATGCTCAAAATAGAAACAGTTTCATTTTTGGATGAAGGAAATATTCTGTTCAATCCAAAGTGAATGTTAAAACTAAGTTGCCAAAAATTTTGAAATATTTCATTTTTGGTTTTACCTGAAAATGTGTGAGTTCCAATATTCTGGAATTGCCAGTGAACTGAAAAAAACTCTTCTTTGCTCAGCTGTCATTAACCATCCTTTTTTTGCATACCTTCAACATACTGGAATCAAAGTTAAATATGGGCTAAAAGTCCAGGTTAATGAGACAAATGCCAGTATATGTGACACAGTCCTAGTGGATTATTTACGACTGCTCAAGAGATGACGACATACCTTCTCTCTAGTATTGGTAGCCCTGCTCAAATTTGTCACATTTGGTGATCTTACGCACATTCAGTTGTATACTGTAAATACACTCTGCGTTTAAGCCCCAAGTGTGTGATTTTTAATATATATAAACAACTGAGTTTTTTGCCTCTTAATATCTTGACTTAAACTCTTCTATTTATTCCAGGTTAGTGTTGTTAATTAAAATAGCATTTACGGTGGTTGCTTCTTTTGCGATTTGCTGGCTCCCGTTCTGCACAGAAGTGGAACAAATCCTGCAAGTACTCAGAAGACTCTTTCCCATTGATCGAGGCTTGTTTGAAGTATGTGGGTTGTTTTGTTTGTGTTAAATGTTCTGTATTCTTAGATCCCTTGAGAAACCTTCATCATGACCTTAAGGGATTTCATGTGGAAGACACACCACAGAACTAGTAATCTGAGCTGGCAGTCATCTTTGTTGGCAGTCATTTCTTGCCAGTTATTTAATCCAGTATTTAACCCCTAGCTGAGCTGGCATCTTCCAGGATATTATATGAGTAGACAACACTTATCCCATCATCAAACCCATACTTCAGTCATACATTTTTCCATTGACATAGATTCCATAGTAATTGACAGAGTCAGAAGATACAAAGTAAAAGTTAACAGCTTCAGAAGCTCTCCTTTGGTTAGCAAAATACTCATCTTTATTGAAAGGATTTATACAAGTAGTAATGGTTGTAATGTTTCAGATGTAAATTAAAGTCTGCTTTGTGTCTTAGCTGATATTCTCAGTAACCACTTTTTACAAAAGTTTATTTAGACCAGTTGTGCTTTTACTATTCCTAAGTAGTAGTTTGATTCAGCACAGTGTTCTTGAGGCTTGATCCTGCAAGATGCTGAGCTCTGTTGCCCCAATCCAGTAGAGCAGTTAAGCACATACTTAAATCTAATCACACAAGTAGCCTCATAGATGCCAGTGGATCTACTACTTACATGCTTAAAAAGGCACTTCAGTGCTTTGATAGATTGGGGTCAGAGTGCTTAGCTCCTGGCAAGACTGACTCAAGTTTAAGAGCAAGTTCTGTACCACAGGCTTCCTCACAGTAGAAACTGAGGGCTTGATTCAGTAATGCTTCAGTGGGACTTAAGTGCTTTGCTGAATCTGGGCCTACCTGACTGTTGTTAGTGTAAATGGTTTGCCTTATTTATGTGTTAGCTGTTAGCAGTTCTTCAGCAGATACAAATGATACCACAACCTGCAATATCTTTGCCCTGAAAAACTAACATTATGGATACACTGAGGGTGGCATTTAATTTAGATGCAGCCATAGGAATATTTTCAGAACATATTCACCTGCAGCTTGTTGAAAAATAATTGAAGGTTGGGAGATAAAGATATTTACAAACCAAAATACCTTTTGTTACTTTTCATTTTTTACCCTTTGCTAAGTTTAAAAATAAAAGCTGTAAATGTCAACAAACAATGAATCCAAAAGAGCCCAAGGATTTTAGTCTAATATTAGATCAAATATTTTCAGACTGAATAGGGGAGTGACTTACTTGCATACTAATCTGGATAAACTGAGAAATTGTCTATGTAAGCAATGCACAGTAAGTTTATACTCTGTTGCCTGTAACAGGTTCTTTGAATTGATTCCCATTTACAGAAACAGCAACAAATGCTGATGGTTGTAAAATATTACTGGCTATGAAGTAGGCATCTTATATGTTTGCTGGTGCTGCAAAACCGTCTGTTCACTTGTAATCCTCAGCAAATTTGAAGAGCATATTCTGTATTGCTAGTAAGCATACAAGGAACATGGCTTAGTAGTTGGTGCTAGTAGCTTTCTTGTTGTTATGTCTACACAGCTGTGATTCTAGCAGCTGTTTAGGGATGAGTTTCATGGGCATGATAGCTGTGGTTAGAAATGTAATTTTGAAAGTGATCCTAGCACAACTGCTAATGTCTTTAGACTTCTTGATTTATTAGTGGTTAACTCTGTCATTGCTAGTCAGCAGAGCTAAATACATTCAGGTGTGTAATAAATGTGAGAATATATTGAATCTAGGTCTGTCAAGCGATTAAAAAAATTAATCACAATTAATTACACTGTTAAACAATAACAGAATACCATTTATTTAAGTATTTTTGGAGGTTTTCTACATTTTCAAATATATTGATTTAGTTACAATACTGAATACAAAGTGCACCATGCTCACTTCATATTTATTTTTGATAAGTATTTGCACTGTAAAAAGCCCCCAAGAAATAGTATTTTTCAATTCACCTCATACAAGTACTGTAGTGTAATCTTTATATCATTAAAGTTGAAGTTACAAATGTAGAATTTTATGTACCAAAAAAAAAACGGCATTCAAAATTAAAACAATGTAAAATTTTAGAGACTGCAAGTCCACTCAGTCCTACTTCTTGTTAAGCCAATCACTCAGACAAACAACTTTGTTTACATTTGCAGGAGATAATATTGCCTGGTTCTTGTTTACAATGTCACCTGACAGTGAGAACAGGCGTTCTCATGGCACTGTTATATCTGAAATCGCAAGATATTTACCTGCCAGATGCACTGAAGATTCATGTGTCCCTTCATGCTTCAACCACCATTCCATGGGACATGTGTCCATGCTGATGACGGGTTCTGCTCGATAAGAATCCAAAGCAGTGCAGACCGACATATGTTCATTTTCATTATCTGAGTCAGATGCCACCAGCACAAGGTTAATTTTCTTTTTTGGTGGTTCTGTAGTTTCCACATTGGAGTGTTGCTCTTCTAAGACTTCTGAAAGCATGCTGTACACCTTGTCCCTCTCAGATTTTGGAAGACACTTCAAATTCTTAAACTCTGGGTTGAGTGATGTAGCTATCTTTAGAAATCTCATATTGGTACCTTCTTTGTGTTTTGTCAAATCTGCTGTGAAAGTCTTCTTAAAATGAACAACACGTGCTAGGTCATCATCCATGACTGCTATAACATGAAATATATGGCAGAATATATACACAGAGCAGGGGACATACAATTCTCCCCCAAGGAGTTAAGTAAGAAATTTAATTAACGCGTTATTTTTTTTAATGAGCGTCATCAACATGGAGGCATGTCCTCTGGAATGATGACCGAAGCATGAAGGGGCATATTAATATTTAGCAAAGCTGGCACGTAAATACCTACAAAGTGCCATGCAAATGCCTGTTCTACCTTTCTGGTGACGCTGTAAATAAGAATAGGGCAGCATTATCTCCTATAAATGTAAACAAACTTGTTTGTCTTAGCAATTAGCTGAACAAGAAATAGGACTGAGTGGACTTGTAGGCGCTGAAGTTTTACATGGTTTTGTTTTTGAGTGCAGTTATGTAACAAAAAAAAAATCTACATTGTAAGTTGCACTTTCACAACAACGAGATTCCACTACACTACTTAGTATTTTTCAGTTCACCTCATACATTTCTTTTGTTTCATTTTTACAGTGCAAATATTTGTAATAAAAAATAATAAACACTTTGATTTCAATTACAACTCGGATTACAATATATATGTATGAAAATGCAGAAAAACATCCAAAATATTTAATACATTTCAACTGGTATTCTATTGTTTAACAGTGCAATTAAAACTGCGATGAATCACGATTAATTTTGAGTTTAATCGCATGACTTAACTGCGATTAATCAACAGCCCTAATTGAATGTCTTCACAGTTGAAAAAAGTTTCACAGGTGCTATCATTTTGATGTAAATTTTCCTAGAGATGAATGTTTTCAGAGCTTTATTTTCACAAAGTGTGTGGACTTGACTTAAGACTGATGGTCTCTTGTGTTCGAGAAAGTATTTCTCAGTTATTTTAATACATGTTTTAATTCAGTTTCTTTCAGATTTTAATTTTCTATGTTTGAGCCAAGGTCACACTGACCCGATATTGCCTTTCATTATAGCATATGACATTTGTGTATCAAAATTTATTTTTCAATGAAATATTAAATAATCCTCATATTATTTGAATACAAACTAACATAGATACAACTCATTAAATATCTTTTCAGGATAAAGTAGCCAATATCTGGTGTAGTCTAAGTGTCCTTATAAAGATAAAGAATGTGATGTCACCTCAAACCCAGCTTAAACTCAGGTAAGAGAACTGAAGGCTTTTAGGTAACTTTCACTTTTATTCGTATCTTGGGGGATTTTCAAAAGCACCTAAGTGATTTAGGAGCACAAATCCTATTGAAAGTCAAAGGGACTTGTGCTCCTGAGTCACAAAGATGCTTGTGAAAACCCCATCCATTAATTTTTGGGAAGAATTGAGTGATGAAATTTTCAGAGTTCTTAAAAAGACTTTTGTTCGTAGTGTATTTTTTAGTTCCAAATAATACAAATAAAATTAAAGATTTTCCCCAGGTTTGTGTGTTTTAGAATGTTGTTAAACTTTTTTCTGTGTGTCTGTATACTTTGAGCTGAATAATTAGTTAAAATTGGGAAGCTAGATAAAAATAACAAACACATGCATTTGACTTTTTCCATTATTTCTTCTAAATGTTTAAAGTTTGCATAATCCAAAATATTTCAAATAAGCAAAGAGTTCAAAATGAGGCTCTTTCAGTATGGAAGATGGATAAAAAGTTACTGAAGAATAAAATTTTCATAAGTACATAAGACAATTAGGAGCATACACCACACAGACTTAAGTGCTTATGTGATTTGTGCTTTTGAAAATGGGACAGGATCCCTAAAATCACCTAGTTGCTTTTGAAAATATTATCTGAAAACATGAAAGTGGTTATTTATATATTAAAGGATAAACTTAATATTTTTTTTAAAATAATCTTTTAGCTTTGCTTTTACATTTCTGACCCTACTTCCGGCTTGTATAAAACTAACCCTCCAACCCTCACTCCGACGATTTAAATTTGCTCTGGTAAGTGTATTTTTTTTTAATTGTTTCTTATATAAAATCTATCACTGAATGTTGGAGCATGGCCAACAGTTCTCCTTAAAATTGTCCCACCATGCAGTTATGTATATTGTTAAATGTCATTTGGTATCTGCTGAAGAGACTGTTTGTTTAAAAAGCATATCACCAATAGAATTGAATATCAAAGTTGTATCAGAGGACCTAACTAATGTCTTTTAAATCTCCGGTTTTCCCCTTGTCTATACTTCTTTATTTCTTTTATCCTTGGTTTTTTTTATTTTAATTCTGTATTTTTATTATTTTTCTCTTAAAAGCCGTTTGAAGATTCTTCACATAATAAAGCTTTGTATGGGTTTGAGATTTCCTTTCTCTTTCATTTTGTTTCCAGAGTGATAGTTTTTTTTTAATGCACTGGCTGCCAAATTCAATAAAAATTCCCACAATAGTCATTGCAGGCTCATTAGTGGTTTGAAAAGGAATGATCCTTTTTTTGTTTTTAACAAATGTTTGCTTTTCTCTCTGTAGTCTAATATCACTGAACATAAATTTAGGCATATTTACACGACATGAATGTAAAATATTCCTTGTAAACTAAAAGCACTTTTATACCAAGACAGATATCACTAAAATTTAAACAGTAGTTGATTTATACAGTTTTAAAATATACAATAATTTCTAAGTATTATTTGAGTTTATAATAGTGATGCCTATAACTAGGATTAATCCTTCCCAAGAATTATCTTGTAGTTTAATTCTTGCTCAATATATTTTTAGTTCAGTAAAAAGAATAAGACCTTTTGTTGTTACTTCTGAGGTGCGGGTTGTTCATGAGCACAGTTGACTCAGCATAATACAACCTACCTCAGGTACAGTAGTTGCATAGTTCTGACTTTATATAGTAGGGCCCCAATCCTGCAATCACTTATATATGCGAGTGATTCAGTTTACTTTGATAGGATTACTCATGTGAGGATAGTTAAGCACATGCGTAAGTGTTTGCAAGATAGGGGCCTTATTACATGAGACATGTTCTGAATACTCTGGGTCAAACTTTCAAAAGGCTCCCTTTTTTGCAGCCACAATCTGTTACAGGTGCAGATCAGTGTACTTGTCCCTCTAACTATATTGAAACATGCAAATTGCTCTGGAGTTGAATATATTTAGTACAAATTAGATACTTTAATTAAATTGGACGCTTCACACTGATGCCAGCCTTTACATAAAATTAGGCCAACTGAAAAACTAAAACCTACACTTCGCACTGGGGAGATCTACATTAACCTCTTCTACCTGAATCTTTTTAGGTTAGTTGTGCATTGTCATTCTTCCTGTTCTCCTTCCAAGTACATGAAAAATCTATTCTTCTAGTATCAATGTAAGTAATTTTTTATATAGAAAATATTTTGATACTTGTTCCCCAATTTGGATGATGCCACAGGCATCTTCCTCACTTAGAAATAATGTATCTATTAAAACAGAGACTTTTTAAAAAAAATGTGCATATCGTTTTCATTCTGTAAGAACTTCTGAATGCTAAGTAATTCGGGGCTATGAAAGTAGAAATTTCCTTTTTGACCACTAATGGCAGAATCAGCACAAAATATGCATGGCTGTCCAGGTGGTAGGGTTGACTGATTCTGGGGATAGGAAGGGTGACACTGCCATGAAACCAAAGAAAAGCCCCAGACATGTAGTTGTCCAGAAAGCATATATAAGGTAAGTAATAATGATGAGTGAAATAGGGTGAATTCTCCCTCATTTCTCAATAACTACATGGCAAAGGGCCGCCTGTCTTGGAAATTAATGTATATACACCTCTATCTTGATCTAATGCTGTCCTTGGGAGCCAAAAAATCTTACCGGGTTATAGGTGAAACCACATTATATCGAACTTGATTTGATCCGCCAGAGCACACAGCCCCCCCCCCCCCCCCGAGCACTGCTTTACCGCATTATATCCAAATTCGTGTTATATTGGTGGCGTTTATAACAGGGTAAAGCTGGTATTCCCCCTTCTCTTTCCTTTGTTGGGAGATAAGTCTTAAGGCAAAGGGTCATCTTCTTCCTCTTGGATGAAGCATAGCCATCATGTGGGAGAAATTTGAACACTGGTGTGGTAGCACCTTTAATATTCCTCTCCTAGGTTTACATTAGAAAGCTTACATAGAAGCCCACAGGGGACAATTTTATCTAGACTGGCCACTAAACTATTGTTTCTGGCTTCCTGGCTGAACACACAACTTTACCATTCTTACTAATGTGACTAGGCACGGATGCTTGTAAACTGCAACTGTTCTTTTTGAATGCATATTGTGCTGAAAATCAACACACTGGGCAGAATATCTCTTGCACCAGAGCTCTGCTTGGTGTGGTCATAGCTTCTTTGGTTCTTGGGGTCAGCCTGTCACTGCTTTAGGACATGTCTACACAAACACCTAGTGCGTGGCAGCTGTGGTGTAAATTTACCATGTTCCAACGTGTAGCGCACTAACTGTCTGTGTTGACCCTGCTGCTATGTACTAAAAGTTCTCTAGTGCAGATGCACATACTGCAGTTTGAATCAGCAGTAGGGTAGTGCACACTAGGGAACTTTTAGTGCACCGTAGCAGGATCCATACGGACAGTGCATGGCATGCAAGGGCACTGTAGATTTACACCTCAGCTTCCTGTGCACTGAGTGTTCATATACACAGCCCTATGGCAGTGAGAGGCTGACGCCAAGAATCAAAGATGCCAGGTGCTACATCAAGCATAGCTCTGATGCAGGAGATATTCTGCCCTGGTATATTCTTAATGGATCCTATGCCAGTGGATGATAGAATGAGGGGAGTTCTGCCATGTCTCCTATGCTGAGTGAGAGGGTGGCGGGCCCAGTACTGGCACTCTTGCCCCAGGAGGGACTTCTACCATTTGCAGCTAGTGTCTGGCTCCAGATGGCAAAAAAAGGAGCCAGATCACAATAGAGTCGCTGCCCCAGAATAAGTAAAAGTTGTGTATAAGAAAAGTTTAGCGAGAACCAGCAAAGCTGTTGTCATTACAGTGTTTGTACACCTATTTTTCTTTTCATTGTAGACCAGTCTGCTTAATGATAAATGAAATTCCTTTGATGTGTACATGGTTTTTACTTGTGTCAACCTTCAGGTGAGTCAGACACTATTAACTTCAATACAGTATGCTTCCTGCCTTGATTCTTGTACATCTTTCTAAGCATATTCTTTTTTCTCACCTTTTAATGTGTTGCTTAAAATATAAGTTTGTTGGAATGTAGACTAATGCCCTTCTGTTTTAACAGCTTACTGCCTCTTCTGTTGAAGGATGGCCTGCTTCTTGACTATGTGGTGACAACACTAGCGTTTCTGACAGTATGTGCAACTTCTTTTTCAATATTTGAAAAGACTTCAGAAGAGGACCTGCAGCTGAAGTCACTCTCCCTTTCTATTAGGGCATACATTCCTTCATTTAAAGCATTCCCAAAGATTATTAAGAGTCTGGTAAGAAACTTTTAACTGTTCATAATATGTTGTTTTTAAAATCATGATAAACCAGCTTTATGTCCACAATTATGTACATTTTTGTGGCGATAGGATTTATATACTGCTTATGGAATATACTTGTTCGCACATTTGTTCTTAATAGAAGTTTCATGTGAACAACTTCATGTGTTGAAAACCACACAAGAGGCCCATCTGTCTTCTTCCAAGCTGTCTCCATATATGTAATGCTTTCCCAATTCCAGTGTGAGCCCCTTCCCCCCATCCCCATCTCCTCATTCAAATCCCTCCTAAAAGCCCGAAATAAGTAAGTTACCTTACTTTGCAGCAACGTGTCAAAAGAGCCCATTCCAAAATACTCCTTAATGTATTGAATATATAGTAGGAAACTGTCTAATCTCTGGGTGGCTTTTTTTGAGGTGATTAGCTTGACAGTGTTTATATCAGCTTAGAGAATGGCACACAAGATGTTAGTATAGATGCACACTGTATTTTCTAAGAGGTCATCCATATAGAGAATGAAGAATTCAAGGCACCTAAGCAATGAAAGTAACTTCTTATTCATTTGACACTGTAAATCAATGTTAACTAATCTATCATTCTTTATCTTACAGTTTATTGTCTCAGTAACTCTGATGGGCATCCTCACTTCAATGAGTGCCACACTGAATCCTCCACAGAAGCTACCAGATTTATTTCCTGTATCTGTGTCGGTTGTTTCCTGCTTACACTTCTTATTCTTCTTGATGTATTTTAATGCTATTGTACTGTGGGACTCAAGAAATGGTAGAAATCAGAAGAAAATCAATTAGTTAAATTCTAAGCTTTGAAAACTCAAGACTAAACTGGAAAGAGAATATTTTCAGTGAAAATATCAGTTACAATAGGCAGCTCTAAATCACTGTCTTATTTAGTATATTTCCCATGATCTAATGAAAACTAGGAAACAAATTGTTTTACATTTAAACACAAATAATAAGTTAATGACTTTTATTTTAAGGAGGAAGAGTAGCTATTACCAAACAGTGTTTGAAATTTAACTCAATTTGTTATATTCTCAAGAACTTCAATACTTCTGATATGGTTTTTCAATATGAAAAGGCTATTTGTAAACGGTAAATGATTAAATACAGGAAGTCTTGACCCTTAACTAGCAGCGCCAGTTTAATTTAGCAAAGCCATGAATATAATTTGCTAGTGTCAAGTCATACATCTCCCAGCATGAAATGTGGAAGAGATACAAATGTGGGTTAAACAATAACTCTTGGCTGTTGCATCTAAGTGGCATCTCTTGCTGGCTTCTTTTGATTTACATAAATTAAACAGCCTTGCACACTATTTCACTGTCATGATGCTTTCATATGATATGCT
Organism: Chelonoidis abingdonii; assembly: GCF_003597395.2. Classification (NCBI taxonomy): domain Eukaryota; kingdom Metazoa; phylum Chordata; order Testudines; family Testudinidae; genus Chelonoidis; species Chelonoidis abingdonii. The sequence continues at coordinate 18,367,698 of NC_133775.1, forward strand.
TAAAATCATCAAGGCCACTGCACTAATATCCATGACTCACTATCATAGTTCATGGTAACATGACCATCTTACTCTGGCAATAACCCCTTTACCAGCTGAAGTCCATTTTTATTCCAACAAGAGTTTCAGGGTGCTATGGTTGCTGCTATTGTTTTTCCAACATATCTTTTTTCATATGGGTAATATAACTTACAAACTACACATCTCTGTAGATAATTGTCAATGTTATGACCTAAATGGAATGGACAATTTTTAAATTGAAATCTGGTTAAACTGCATTTTCTTCTCCAGAGTGTTTAAAGTATTCTGTAGGCCAAAATCCTGTTTCATCAGCCACAAACAGAACTATAGGGTTTTGCTGAAATGAATATGAAAATAACTAATGGGCACAGTAGTCGTTGCATTATGTATGCTGTCCCAACACTCTGGGTCACAGAACTTTGCATTTCTACATTTTTCAGTACAATGTGGAAGTTGATAGAGGGGGGAAAGAACTGGAGTTTTGGATAGCTGGCTATGGGAGAGTTGATGCTTCTTGAACATGGGAGAGACTGTATCTCTCTACCTCTCCCTTATGGACTGGGCAGATGTGACTTCTTGTTCCTAGCAGTAGCTACCTCACGTACTTCCCTATGAATAGCCAAAACTGCATCAAGCAATACTGGATGATCACATTTACAGAAAATCTATTACAATGTTTAACAGCAAAAGCTAATTTTGACATGTATTCTGTTAATATTAGACTTCAATTTAATACCCTACTGAGATGAACTGAGCCAGTCTATACTTCTCAGTTGTTGTTACAAACTGTCAGCAGATGCAGGAAGACAACACTGCCTAAGTTTATACTGTTCACCTTTAGCTGAGTGATTAATGCTTCTAGGATTTTATTGCATTGATGTTGTGTTAAGGCACCAAAAGCCTTAGGTAAGTGTCTTTTAAATTGGTATTTAAAAAATAAAAAGGTTTTATATAAACCACAAAAACTTAATTTTACTAAAATGGAAGCTGAGCTACTCTAGCATACTTCTGAAACAAGAAGCTAGTGGATTCTGCTACACATTGCTGTGGAATAACTTCCAGACTGAGCTACTTGTTATCTTTCTTATCTGAATGGCACTCTGCACAGTGTATTAGCAGCTCAGAGAACCCAAACTAATGAATGTAATTATACAGCACAGTAGGGCTGAATGGGGGAAAAAGAGCCCTTGAGCTGGTATCACTGGAGATGGGTACAGCCTAGAAGCTGAAATCAGATTGGGCACACATGAAAGGATGAACTATCCTTGTTTAAGGGCATTCTCATATTAACCTGATTACTCTGAGCAAAATACCAAAGTCACATTGACATTAAAATATTCTAGAGCCGTCTCTGGTGTGTAGCATAAGACATGAATGTATGTAGCAGGTGTTTTATGAACTTACTTCCCCATGTATGAATTACGAGGTCACTAAAAAGAAGTTTCTACCCACTGAGTTTACATTTCTTTAATTAAAAGAGGCAGTGTATTTGTTGGTGAAACAACTTGTCTTAATCTTGTCAACAAGTAATTACCAGCATTTCTAGAAGGCAGCTTTATTTTGTAGGAGGTAAAACATTCCACTTAACATATAAGGCATTACTGAACTGCAATTATATATGTAGACAGACAGCCCTTGACTTAGTGTATGAGAGTTTATTCGAAGCTGTAACTGTAACCTTTCCATAAACATTTAACGTTTTTCTGAGAGGGTGCTATCATGATAATTACCCATGTGTAAGGCATGCAAAATTTCCATCCACAATAAAATCTTTTTTCTTTTAAAAAGTAGTGGGTAGTTACATGTATCAGCCATAGAAAGAGTCCACCATGATTTTGAGAAACAACACCTACAGAATTTTGCTCAAATAAACTTGTGAAACACTGCCATAAGTTAAAGCAATGTAGTGAACCTCTATTTTCAATAAAAGAATGTAAAACATCCAACTAAGATGGAAGAAAGTGGAATAGTTTCACATTTCAGTTAGTCTCTTCTGTCTTGTATTCATCACAAGATTAGGGCCAAGTGTTCCCTACCATATAAAAACATTAGTTTTGTGTGTATCTCTTTTCTTTGTCCTTCAGATGGCCTCCAAGGGTGATAAAGCGAGAGTCATCTGATCTACCTTGTGTAGAATTGGGAAATGGTTCTTAGCAGACCCAGCTGTTTCTGAAAGGCAAAAGCTAAGTATACCAAGAGGTCAAAAAAACAGTAACAGCTTTAACAACATTAAGGTACACATAGTTAAGAGTAATAGCTGGGGCAAGACCTTAGATCTTTTTCCCCATTCAGCCCTGAATTTTCTGTTTTCCTTAATAAAAAAATTGTTAACCTTGGTTATTCTGATATTATGGGGTCAAGATAAAAATAATTTATTAACTTGACATTAGTTGCTGACTGTCCCTTGTCTAACTTAAGACATTCTGCTTTCTATTTGCACACCAAATGCCTTTTTGGATCAGGCTGCATATCTACTAAAAAGGGATGTTTCTGCTATCTCTAAAATATCTGCATTTACGGAGCGGTTGTAGAGTATACAAAGCTGGCAACATCTCTGCACCACTCATCATTTTAGCTTTGTCTAACTCAAAACTTCAGTTGTAAAATGCTAGTCACCTCCTGGTTTGAGAAGCACTACTCTACAGTGGTGAGACTCCTGCACCTTTTTTGTACATCTCCTGTACTTTCTAACCAACACACAAGAGAGGCCACAGCAGCCTTTATAAATTTGGCAACTCTGGCTAAATGTGGAGAGTTTTCAGAGTAATCAGAAACAGGCAAAGGATGGCCGAAACAATAGCAAACCCATTTTTACGCCAACTCTTCCCTTGTACTAAGTATGTACACTAGACTAAAGGAAGCACATAATCATTCTCTAAGTACATGCATGTAAACAGTGAAGGCCTGCCTCGGACTCCTTTACTAATGTTCAGTTATGCCTTACTCCACAAACACTCTCATTGAAGTCAATAGCATCCACTTATGCAGTATAAATACGGCCCTGGGTTAGGGAACCTAACTGTCTGCTACCTAGCTGAAAACAAATTGGACTTGTTGAGTATTCAGAATGAACTCCTACCATAATGTAATTTACCAGGTTATTTAATCACAATCAACCAAAAAAATAAAATATTTTGCAAACAGTCCGTTTGGAGTATGTCAGCATTTGCTGAAAATACCATGGAACTGCTGCAACTTATCTTATATAACATCTCAACTTTTGGGTGGGCTGATGAACTGCAATAAACAAAGCCCTACAAATTGTCATTGCTGCTCATGGTAAAACTGGCCCCCATTCCTAGGGATGGAGCATATCATTACTGTGAAATTTTCAGTCTCTTTGAAGGCCTGGGAATCAGTATTCATCCTTAAACATTCAGTGTCTTCCTGCTCAATGCTCAAACATATTACAGCCTTTACACCAAGGCAGCACAACTATTGTTTGTAATAACTGCACGTAGCAAAAGAAGTTTATACTCTGTACAGCAGTAAATCTAGATCAGCTTGTAGTACATAAACATGCATAAAAGAGCCATGAAGAAATGAATTATTTACATTGAGATTATCTGGTTGTGCACATTGTAAAGTTTAAATTAGATACCAGAAATTTTATCTAGATATGCACCTGCCTTCTGCAATGAGCAATCCTTAATTGGTATTTGCTGGGGAGATAGATTTACAGGCATTTCTTCTCTCCTTTTAAGTACAATAAAGCAGATGTAGAACTTTGTGTTGATATGGAATGCATTTTTCACATAGTGCCTGTGGGGTTAAAAGAATGACTGAAATAAGACTTAATTAGACAACTTTACCATATGCCTACTGTTCACAATAACGTATCTGCCTATCCCTAACTTCATTATGTAAAAACACATAATACAACAGAAAATGAACAATTCTGTGTTTCTCTTACATTGGTGTAAAATGTTTTTGATGGTAGAAGATAAAAGAGTGTTTTTTATTCATAATTAGTTCTCCTGGTACTGTTGAAAATCAAAGCGGACAATCTAATATTGCCAACCGCAGAAAGCTTTTTCACTATCAGCAGATTTACTATGGGCCTTTTTATAGTAAGAAAATGAATGAACTGTATGTTTGTCACTTACACAAGAACACAGTAAAAGCAGGAAAAGGTAAATATGCCTTTACTAGGAACAATTGACAGAGGTTGATATCACTGGCTACCTATTAGAAAGACTGAACAGTGAAGACATGATTCAAAGTTACACTGTAGATTTGTGGCATTTTACTTTTTTTAAATATACACATTCTGTGAATATCTGTGAGCCAACTCCCCCTTCTTCTTACTGTATTATGAATATTCAGAATAAACTGACTTTCTAAAGAGGGGTATATGCTGATACCTTCCATCCATCCCAATTAATCTGCAGCTAAGTCTCTATATCTAAAGATGAAAATATGTCTGAAAAGAATCTGAAACATGACACCCTGAGCAGACAGTTTTCTTATGCATTAGTGGTGTTTTGCTGATTGACAGGGTCAGTCTCTAGTTGGGCTTTTGCTTATGTCACTGGAACAGCCTGAAGCATCCAATGGAATAACAGAAATTAAGCACCCACAAAGCTTGCCTTGTGGCTTCCGTTAGCTCACCAGTGTGAATGGCACAAAATAGAGTATAAAGCAATAGCAGCTGGGAGAGGTGCCATATCTGTTTTAAATGAAATTAGAGAAAGAAAGGAACTTTGTTAAAAGGAAATTTTATCCAGAAAGTGCAAACAGTAAATCGTTAACACACTGCCACAAAAAAGAGAATTGAAAAATAGGCTAGCAGCAAACACAGGACTTTGCTAATGCACGTGAGGAGGGCCATAGGGAAGTGGCAATGTCAATTGGAAATGGTTCCCTACACAAACCCTCCTATTGCCCCTTTGAGCTGAGGAGATGGCATTACTGCTCAAACAATGGACAGCAATGTCTCCCAAGCAGCATAGGCCTCAGGAATAGAACAGAACAGAAAATCTATTTGTCCAGGACAGGGGCAGGCAGTCCTCTTTGAAGCAGCTCATTAGAAGAGTCACCCATAATATCTAAGAAGGTATAACCTGTTCTGGCACTTAAATTCTCTTATTCTTTTGGTCACATGTGCTTATTCAAGTGTGAAATATTTGAAAAACCTTCTAGTTATCACCTGACTTTGGTGACTTGGAGAAATCCTCCTGTAATAGTCTTCAGTATGATAGCTTTCTATAGGTTCAATAGGAACCAATTTGCACAGCAAATCAGCAGAAATGTTAAGAAGTAGATTTGTTTTTTATTACTGAGGTATTACATTCATGAGCAGCAATTGTCTTCAGATCAAAATATGACAATGAGATCATGCATATTTGTACCTATGATCATTTTGCAAATGTTTAAATAAATTCAGTCCTCATAATTACTGTTAATTGTAAACATTAGTTTGTGTAGTCAAACACTGAAGTGGGAAAGCTTGCTTACCTCAGTTAATGAGGGATTTAAGGAATTCATAGCTGTTACCAGATTGTACATGTTCTGTGGATGAAACAAAACCAAATTTTCACAAACAGAATGATGGTGATTTATTTGTAAAATAAAAATCTCAAAATCAGCATGCTGCTAAAGTAAAATATTCCAGAGTTCATAATTTGTCAATATTGTAAGCTGCAGCTTCTACAATGTATGATTTGCTATTTACATTTTCATGATTCCATTACTTAACTCTGACCAATTAAAAATACATTGTTTATATATATATAAGTAAAAGTTTGGATATACACCAGGAAATGTAAAATTAAGAGCTACAGTAATTTAATGTGTATTCTATCAGGGCTTGAATGGAAATATTGACAGATAGAACAGAACTGTTTGTTTTTTTATATGCTTCTGCAATCTAGGATTAAATTGTTTGGGTGGAATGCACAGACAATATTAAGCAAAGTCTTATAGCCTGTGGATATTTTACATATGGGGCACAGTGGGCAAGATTTCCTGTTCCCCCTTTCCTGTTCCACTCCCTGTTGGAAGGGTGAAGTTACCACTTTCTTGGGGATTCTCTTACTCGAAGGGAATCCCACAATAGGGTAGAACTAGCACAGGTGGCCTTATGGAAAAGGTATAGCAGAGGCAGGGCTGGGGCCTAAGGGTGGTCTGGAATGCTGCTGTCTGTCACTTAGTGGTCTGTGGGTATGTCTGCATTGCTGCCAGCTCAGGTAGCCAGACCCGCACTCACTGATTGTGTTTGCATGCTAAAACTAGAAGTATAGCTGTGGCAGCGTGAGCCTGAGGCCGGGCTAACAGTGTGCATATGTGCCTTGGACAGAATTGGCAGTTTGCTTCTACCACTGCTTGTGCCGCCACAGCTACCCTTCTGTTTTTAGAACGCTAACTCAGTCAGAACTAGCATGGGTATGTCTACCTGAGCTGGAAATTACACCTCCAGTGCTGGCGTAGACACACCTTGTGATGGGGTATACAAACCCTGCTCTAGACAAGAATGGGTTAAAAGAAGCATGCCAGACTTAGAGGAGGAGTTTGAAAGGGAGAAACCTAGCTCAGAACTTCCTAGCCCCATAGGGGGACAGACCTCTCATTCTCAGCTCCTCAAGAGGAACAAGCTGCCTTTGGTAGCCTATGAACATGGAGCAGTAATACAGATGGCTGAAGGACCATGCAGGATAGAAGGGCTGGTGCCACTCTTTATTTCTATTAGTTTAATTTTCCTTCCTTTGTTACACTGGGAATTGGGATAAGGGGTCTGGCCATAGGGCAGACCCTTACTGAGAATGCAAGCTCCTCGAAGAGACAGCAGGCTAATGCAAGAAGTAGCCCAGGGAAGAAACAAGAGGTCTGACAAGACAGACTTTTAACTGTTTGTTACAGGGTGCCTGGGCCTGGGTTCCCCTACAATGTCACCGAAGAGGTGAGCGTGAGGAGCCCAGACACAGTAGCACTATTGGGCCTAGATACAGGCCACTAACCTGATGTGAGGTTGTGGGGCTTTGCATGTACTCCAAAACGGGTGAGACTAAACGTGACCTTGCCAGAGGGCCGAGTCACAAGATGAAGGGAACCACCTGTGGACCTGGCCAGCTGAGCTATGAAGACAAAAAAATCCTACAAGGCCACACAGGCCCAGTGCAGCGCATTGACTGGTGAGTCACTTTGTCACAGGATTACTGCAGCTGAGCAAGGTTTAGATCTGAGGCCTGTAACAGGATCGGGGTTGCTGCATTTTATGTGCTAAGGATTCTGCAGATTTTGTTTCTGTCCTTATTTTGGGCAATGAGCCAGTCAGAGTAAGCTCAAGATCATGTATGGCTGGAAAATCTAGCCGTCACTTGCATTGTGTGAGAATGAAAAGGGAGAGAAGAAGGGGAAATGCAGAGATCATGGGTGGAAGGCTGTTAGGCCTTCACGGTCTGTTTCAGCCAAACTTGATGAGAATTGATGGAACCTGACTGTATTAGCTTCAGAAACGCACAAGATTAGATGTGACCACATTCACATTCAGGAGATACTTTCCCCCTATATTTTCCACCTTAGTTTAGCCCTGCATAAGTAGTATTTGCTTTCAGTGGGTTTCCACCTTACTCTAGGTTTCAATAGCCCCCCCCCCCCCCGTATAATTTACTGCACAGTTTAAGTACTGTTTGGGTATTTTCTTTTCTGTTTACATCCAGTTGGGTAGGCTTTGGTGATACATGATGTAGCTGGTCCCTGCATGACTGAGAGGAGTAGCTCAATCAAGCGATCCATCCTTAGTGTGCACATGCTTACACCTACCATCTTTCGCAGACTAAGGCTCCACCTTTACGAAGTGTGCAGGGGGAGAGTGCAAACACATAAAGGCCCAACATTCCCAGTTTGGCTGTTGCCAGCAAGGCTCAGGATGCCTGCCCCAGCAGCCCAGTAAAAGAGTATAAGCAATGGACTTTCCAAAATGGTGCCTGGGTCTGGGCCAAATTTGCCAAGGAATTTTGGCCTAATCTAGGTTTGATAAAGTCATTTCATAAAAAATGCATCCAGTGTGTCTTTGCACCATGTTTATCTTTATTTAGCCTTCTACCCACTAAACAAATTTTGCTGTTTACACAAGGAGCCATTAAAAAATAAAATTCTACCGTCAGTTACCTGTATTTAGAATAGGGAAATAAGTGACATCACAGATTGTATGGTGTGGTAACTGACAGTAATACAGTGATCAATATTAAATCAGTCTATTTCTAAACTGCTGGTTTCTTTGTGCTAACTGTGATTTCTGAATAAAAAAATCCTTGTAATAACTCTTTACTTGCCCAAGTGCAAGTAATTGCATAAGAAATCCACCAGTGCAAAGAGATACAAGTCACACAGTCTGAAAAAGTACCTTGACAAAATATCTAACTCACCCTGGGTTGGACTCAAACTGCATTCATTAGTGAGCTTTTTCTAAGAACTTTCACTCTAACATCTTTGAAAAAATATCTGTATTTATAGTTTTCTTTAAACACATAGTATTAAGGTGTCATAAATAGATAGCTAAGGGTTAATGTTTCTTTTACCTGTAAAGGGTTAACAAAGGGAACCAAACACCTGACCAGAGGACCAATCAGGAAACTGGATTTTTCAAAGTCAG